>NW_027185761.1:14659841-14665479 GCF_028583685.1 Petaurus breviceps papuanus | reverse complement strand
TTCCTTCCTTCCTTCCTTCCTTCCTTCCTTCCTTCCTTCCTTCCTTCTTTCCTTACCTTCTCCCTCCTTCCTTATTTTTAAGATGCAGACATTTCCCTAATCCAACAAGTATTTATTAAGTGCTTACTATGCAAGGCTCTGTGGTGGGTGCTAATCATACAAAGACAAAATGAAAACCAGTTCCTGCCCTCAATGAACTTATATTCTATAGTTACCTTTCTGATCACTTTCAGATTAGCATATTTGGGCTTGACTGTTGGTGATATTTTTGGAAATATTTGATAATTGTCATATGTGACTGAAAGGGATGGATCAGATGACCCCTATATGGTCCTCCTAACCTAAGAACTCCCTGTTATGAATCACAGACTGAAGGTTTCATGATAAGCATTAATGTACCCAAAATACTAAGCACAAACTCTTTGTACTCTACTAGAATATAAGAAAACACATCAAATTCTACCAGCCAGAGCCTGCTCCTTAGATATTAAAGAAAAATCAAGAAAAGAATGAGTTCTCTTCCCCCTAACCTGATTGCTCATTTTGGCCTCACTGACCACAGCCAGAAAACAGTCTGTGTGGGTGATTGTGGCTGGGCTGGCTTTGTGGGAAGACAGACAGAACTTATGTACTCAGAAATAAAGCACAGTTTCTTTAGCAGAAGGAAGAGCTCTACTCCAGCTTGTTTTTTTAGCATGAGATACAGACATGGGTTAATGTGACAAAAACAGGTACCTATGGCACCCAATGTCACATGTCTGGAGTCATATTGGCCAACAGAAAAATAGATGAGAGAAAGGCTATGAGGAAGTGGAAGCTAATGACTCTATGAGACATCAAGAATAAATTAAGCAAATTAAAAAAAAAGAAAAATAGAAAAAAAATAAAATACCTTATTGGAAAAACAACTGACCTGGAAAATAAATCCAGGAGAGACAATATTAGAGCCCTGGACTACCTGAAAGCTATAATCAAAAGGAAGGTGACATCACTATAGCAGGCATTCATCTCATCCAGCTTCTGCTGGTCTACACCATGGAGGGAAGATTTGATCTCCCTCCCACAGCTCTTTCAAGAAATTATCACGGAAAACTGCCCTGATATTCTGGAACCAGGGAGCGAAATAGGCATTGAAAAAACCCACCCATCACCTCAGGAAAGCTATCCCAAAATAAAAACTCCAAGGAACATTATAGCCAAATTTCAGAACTACCAGGTCAAGGAAAAAGTGCTGCAAGTGGCCAGAAAGAAACAATTCAAATATCAGGGAGCCACAATCAGGATTACACAGGCTTTAGCAGCTGCAACATTTAAAGACTGGAGGTCATGGAACACGATATTCCAGAAGGCAAAGGAGCTAGGACTATGACAAAGAGTCACTAACCCAGTGAAATTAAGCATAATGCTTCAAGGGAAAAAATGGTTATTCAATGAAATAGAAGAATTTCAAAAATTTATAAGGAGAAGACCAGAAATGAACAAAAGATTTTATCTCCAATATCTAGATCCAATAAAAGCCTAAAAAGGCAAAAAAGGAAAAGAAAACATAAGGGATTCAATGGAGCTAAACTGCGTACATCCCTACATGGGAAGATGATACTTGTAATTCTCAAAAACTACCACTAATAGTATAGCTAGAAGTAATATACATAAACAGAGGGTAGGGATATAAGGTAAATTGGAGGAAATGACATAAAAAATTAAGGAATGAGAAAGATGCAGAAGTAAGGGAGAGGTAGAATTGGGCAAATTATCTCATATGAAAAGGAACAAAAACCTATTACAGCAGAGGGAAAGATGGGAGGGTGGGAGATGGGCATTACTTAAACCTTATTCTCATCAGTATTGGTTCAAAGAGGGAATAATATACACAATCAATTGAATATAGAACTATATCTTACCCTACAGGAAAGTAGGAGGGGATAAGTTTAAGTAAAGGGGGTATGGGGCTGACAGAAGAGAGGGCAGACTGGGGGAGGTGGTAGACAGAGTCAAAACTCAGTCGAGGAGGGAGAGGGTAAAACGAGAGAGGACAAACAAAAGGAAAAATAGGATGGAGGGAAATACACAGTTAAAATCATAACAGTGAATGTGAATGGGATGAACTCTCCCATGAAACGGAAGTGGATTGCAGAGTGGATCAAAAATCAGAATCTTACAATATGGTGTTTACAAGAAACACACCTGAAACAGAGATACACACAGAGTAAAGGTAAGGGGCTGGAGCAGAATCTATTATGCTTCAGCTGAAGTAAAAAAGCAGGAGTAGCAATCCTGATCTCAGACAAAGTAAAAGCAAAAATAGACCTAATTAAAATAGATAAGGAAGGAAACTACATCTTGCTAAAAGGTATCATAGACAATGAAATAATTCCAATACTAAAAATATAGGCACCGAGTGGTATAGCATCCAAATTCCTAATGGATGGAGAAGGAAAGAATTCATGGCCAAATAAAAGAGAGAGAGAGAAAGAGAGAGAGAGAGAGAGAGAGAGAGAGAGAGAGAGAGAGAGAGAGAGCATTACAAAATATAAAATAATTTTTATTATATTAAATTAAAAGGTTTTTGCACAAAACAAAACCAATGCAATCAAGATTAGAAGGAAAACAGAAAGCTGGGAAACAATCTTTACAGCAAGTAAAGGCCTCATTTCTCAAATATATAGAGAACTGACTCAAATTTATAAGAATACAAGCCATTCCTCAATTGATAAGCAGTCAAAGGATATGAGCAAACAGTTTTCAGATGAAGAAACCAAAGCTACCTATAGGCATATGAAGAAGTGCTCTAAATCACTTTTGATTAGAAAAATGCAAATTAAAACAACTCTGAGGTACCTTACACCTTACACCTATCTGACTGGCTAAAATGACAAAAAAGGAAAATGGTAAATGTTGGATAGGATGTGGGAAAATTGGGACACTAATGCATTATGGGTTGACTTGTGAACTAATCTAACCATTCTGGAGAACAATTTGGAACTGTGCCCAAAACACAACCAAACTGTTGATCCAGCAATACCACTACTAGTTCTGTATCCCCAAGAGATCATAAAAGAAGGAAAAAGGAACTACATGTGTAAAAATATTTATAGCAACCCTTTTCATGGTAGTGAATTTGGAAATTGAGAGGATATCCACCAATTGGGGAATGGCTGAATAAGCCGTGGTATAGGAATGTAATAGAATAATAGTGTGCAATAAGAAATGGTGAGCAGGCAGATTTCAGAAAAAATCTGGAAAGACTTGTACGAACTGATACAAAGTAAAAAGAGCAGAACCAGGAAAACATTGTACACAGTTACCAACAACATTGTGGGATGATCAATTATGAATGACCCCGCTTTTTTGCAGCAACACAAAGATCTAAGACAACTACAAAGGACTCATGAAGGAAAATGCTATCCACATCCAGATAAAGAACTGATGTATTCTGAATGCAGATTGAAACATATTTTTTCATTTGCTTTATTCTTTTTCATGTTTTTTTCCTTTTGATCTATTTCTTCTTTTACAACTATGACTAATATGAAAATATGTTTTACATGAAAGCACATGTATAACCTATATCAAATTACCTACCATTTAAATGGTAGAGAAGAGAGGAGGGAGGGAGGGAGGGAGAAAAAATTGGAACTCAAAAGTCTTGTAAAAATGAATGCTAAAAATTTTCTTGACATGTAATTGGGGGAAAAATAAAATGCTATATAAAAAAGAACTTTTACAAATATCGTAGATCAGCTAAGCTTCTTAATACTACAGACCAGGGGAAATGAATAGCTAACCAGGTTAACTGAATGAATACAAAGGTTATTTCCCTGGAACCATCCCTGTTTCTGGCTCACCAGGTGAACTAGGCATTTGGCACTCATTCATCCTCATAGGGCCTATATTCTGTAGAGTGTTTAAAGGTTTATAAAGTAGTGGGCAGGGCTGATTTCTCTAATGTCAGCTAGTTAGAAAAGCACCCTTTTCTTTCTAGGTGCTTGGACAAACATCAACAGTCCAGGAGACAGAAAGGAAATGGACAATAGCCTTTGCCTTTTTAGAGGGGGTTGTAGGGGAAGGGAGGACTTTCTCATGTCCAGGACTTCTGCAATTCCTTGATGCATTAGTAAGGCCCCCAGCATTCCTTTTTCTAGAGGTAGCAGAGTTCTTGTGAAATATCCACAGGTTGTACCTATGAAACTAACTTTCATTGACTAGACTCAGGTGGCCATATATCTCTGCCCTGGGCTTTATGTTCAGAAAGAATCTTTTTCACATTTGGAAATGAATTCTTAAAACATATCCCCTTCAGACACCATTATGTGGATGGGGACATGTTAAAGACACTAGAAATAATAATTCCTTCACTAGCCCCAGGAATCTTGCTCTACATGGCTATATCAACAACATAACTAACACTCAATTAAATTTGTTAGCTTGGCATTCAAGGCCCTCATACCATTCTCCTTTATTCAATCTTTGGTTCTACACATTCTATACTTTCCCTGCCTGTATCCCTCTGCCTGGAACACTTTTTTCCCTTCTCAATTCCCTCAGCACCTGTGTGATTCCTACCCATACTTTGAGACCCAGTTCAGGGGTGCTGCTTCCAAAATTTTTGAGTTGAAAACAATCTCTTTTCTTTAAGCTCTCATAGAACTTTGCTTATATTTCTATTTAACCATCTGCCTTATGTTATTGCTCTTGGTGTGTATACCTTGTCACCGTCACAGTAAGTGTATGGGGGAGATGACATCTTATTTGACTCTGCTTTGTGCATCCTCTGGTATATCTGCATAGAGCTGGATACAGGTTCTAAATTCAAAGAATGGTGGGGGAAGGAAAGCACCCCGGGCTGATTTGCTCATCAGATACCTGTGCTAATGTAGTGAGTGTCAGAGATTGAATGCAGTAAGAGCTGGGGAATGGGGGAGGTCCAGAGGGAGAGAAGAAAGGGTGGGGAGAAGAGAGAAAAATCTACTAACTACCACAGACTATACCCCTAACCTCATCCAATGGTCCCCTCATAAACAGTCACCAGGGACAGGACAATAAAATATAGATGTTTCAGTGGAAAACCTCAGGCACACATCCTGCTGATTGGGGAGGAGAGGGTCAGAGGCATTGTCCAAGTAGAGAGGGCGGGCACCACATTACATAAAAATTTATTTAAAGTAAAAAATGAAGACTTCATCCATGAGGCTACTCCACAGTACAGGGAGGGAGCGAATGAGGAAGAAGGCTGGTGAAGAGTTTGGTATTTGCCAAAGCTGGCATAAAGAGAGGAGTAGATAAAAAAGATAATGAGAATCAAATGACTTTTCATAGAACAGCTTTGGCCTCAGAGTCAGTCAGGGTGGTTCTGTTTTCCCTCTCACCCTGAGGTTATTGAACAACATCCAAAGAGATGACTTCACTTCCACATTTATAAGCAGAAAGTTTCTATTTTTTGGATTGTGAGCAAAACTCTCTAAAAACCCCACACAATACACAAACTGGCCCCTAAGGCTGTGCTTTCTAAAGCTTTCTCTCTCCTTTCAATCTCTCTCTCTCTTTCCTTCCTTCTTCTTTCCTTCCTTCCTTCCTTTCTCTTCCTTCCTTCCTTCCTTCCTTCCTTCCTTCCTTCCTTCCTTCCTTCCTTCCTTCCTTT
>NW_027185761.1:14602002-14659741 GCF_028583685.1 Petaurus breviceps papuanus | reverse complement strand
CTTTCTTTCTTTCTTTCTTTCTTTCTTTCTTTCTTTCCTCTCTCTCCTCCTCCTCTTTCTCTTTCTCTCTGTCTCTCTCTCTCCTTCCACACCGAACACTCCTTTCCCCAGTGATCATGGGCTACCTTCCCTTAACACAAGAAGCCCACACTCATTGCAACAAGCTTCAAGGCCCTAATGATCCTTTCAGGTCCTGTTTTTATGATTCTCTTTCCCCTGCAAATAGAGGGGGCAATCTTGTTCTCCCATTGTGCTTCCTAGTACACAACTTCATTCTTCTCTAAGATCTGCTCTTGATTCTCTGGACTTTCTCTCCCCCCCCCCCCCAATTTAGAAACCCTATCCAGCATATGTTACCTATTGCAAGAGGAAAGAGCTGGGTAATTTATGGTTTGGTTACTTCATTGGTTCGGCAATGTCATGCATGACATAGATTCATCCAAGGCCCGCTTTTAATAGCAACTCAAACCTTGTCTCCTCTTGGTGCTAAAGCAAACCCCAAATCCTCTCCACAGGACCCTGTAATAGCTTCCCAACTCTGATAATCAGAGGCCAGGGCACTGGGGATGAGAGCAGAACATCACCTTCCTGCTCCTCCCAGGGGCCTACATCATAGGTTTCCCCTTTAGGAATGATCAAGTCTCAATTACTCAGAGGCAGAATGAACATGTGGTTCATTCATGCTTTTTGCCCCTCACCCTCACCACATCCATCACTGGGTACCTTCAACAGAGGCAATAAAGGAATTAGAAAGTTATGTAAGAAAATGCATGCTTAGGGAGGAAATAGCTTGTGATCATAGTGACTGAGACATGTCAGGGAGATCCAAAGAGAGCCAGTGGAGAAAATAATGTCTAATGTCTGAACATTTGGCCTATTCTGAACTTCACACTCAATTTTAAAGGGAGGAGTGATTAAAAAAAAAGACTGTCTTACTGTTCAGGGGTCATATTAAGGCCCCTGAAATCAGAATCCAGGTCTCCTAACTCCTTAATCTAATGTTCTTTCTACTGTTACTTATTATTTATATTACTGTAGGTCAATCATTTAATCTCTCTGGGCTCAACTATCAGCAAATTGTGGGGATTAGAGTAAATAATCTTGAAGGTTCTTCTCACAGAGAAGTGAGCAGTGAAGCTCATCCTTCACTCTATTCATGGTCTGGCCATTAACAGCAGCAGCACCACCATTAATAACACCTTGGATCCATCTTATATGCCCCTGAGGGTCAAGGACCACCATTCTTATTTGATTTTCCAGCATTTACAATGTGTAGCACT
The DNA here is from genome assembly GCF_028583685.1 of Petaurus breviceps papuanus. Taxonomy (NCBI): domain Eukaryota; kingdom Metazoa; phylum Chordata; class Mammalia; order Diprotodontia; family Petauridae; genus Petaurus; species Petaurus breviceps. The sequence continues at coordinate 14,658,461 of NW_027185761.1, read as the reverse complement.
AGATTTTTGCACAAAGCACATATTCGGTTAATGTTTACTGAATGAATGGAAGCCAAACCAGGGTTCTGTCTAAAGGAGCTTGGGTAGAAACTTAGAGAGGTGAGACTTTGGACCATGTGCCATTTACTTCACCCTCTACATTTATGTGCCCATGCAACCTTTCTCTATGGCTTGTAAGACAAAAGGAGATGGCAGAAGGAAACCAAGGATTCTGGGCTATTGGAGAGCATATCACTGGATGATCTTCCACTTGGAAAAGAGCTACAATCTGATACAAACTGTTCTGCCCAGTAGAGTGTGGACAAAATGGTCTTGTGTTGATTTATGTTAATAAAAGCTGATGAACCATGAATGTAATTAAAAAAAGACTTGTGAAAATCAGAGAAATCACAAACTTAGCTGACTTGTAACAAGGCTGACAGGTGACTCCCTCTTCCTAGAGAGGTAAATAGTGGGCTCAAAGCCTGATACATGTAACAAAGGGCATGGAAAGAGGGCTGGACGTGAGGGATTCAAGTTCTGGCTCCACCATTTACTGTGCAACCACCAGGTCAATAACCCCTTTGAGCCTCAGTTTCCTTATCTATGAAATGGGGGTAAAAATCCTTGCACTTTCTACTTTCCATGGTTTTTTTTTAACAAGGAAAGTGCTTTGTATTCCTGAAAGTGATATAGAAATGTTTTCATTATCTAAACCTTTTTGAAGTTATTTATATTTTCTAATGGGTCCCACCCCTTGATTCTATACCTGTATTTCTGACTGCAACACAAGGCAGTCTTTTATTAGTTTAAAATTTTCTCTCTTAATCTTCTAGGGTGTTTCACGGGTTATCATTGCCAAATAATTCATCATCTAGTAGCCAGTCTACCAGCGGAAATCTCTTTCTTCTTAGGTTCAGCCTCAGACACAGCCTAATGCTGGGATCAAAATTTTTCCAACATGAGAAGAACTCCCTACAGCTTAAGCTTTACTAGCCTCCAAGAAACTGGCCAAGATCACCTCAGCTCCATGCTGCAACTCCAATCAAAGGAAGCATCTGGTTTGACCAAGGTCTAGAATTGCCTGGGAGTTTTCTCCCAGAAACCGATTATGATAACAAGTAATTAGGTATCAAGTTATTAGGGTAACAAATAATAAAAACCGGATACCAAACTAAAATTTAAAAAAGTGTTTTCATACACATCATCTTAATTTGGTTCTGAGAAGCAGAGATAGCAGGAATTATTTTCCTTTTTGAATCTCAGAGAAGTTAAATAACTTGTTCAAAGTCACACAGCTAATGCATGGTCAATCTGAGACCAGAATCCAAGTCTCTTGACCCCTAACCTCATGCTCCTTCTGCTCTGTTACTTATTATGTATTTTTTCATGGTGGATCACTTAACCCATCTGGGACTGTTTTCTTATTTGTAAAGTATTGGAATGAGAGTAGATCATATACATGGTCCTTTTCCCTCTCTAAATCTGAGCTCCTATGCTCTGTGTTTACCCTTTCATGATTTCCCAGGCTTTAATCAAAACCATTCTCACGCCATCTTTCTATATTGAATATTCTCATTAAAAAATGTCATATGGCAGCCCTAGGACAAATCCTGGATCATTTCAGGTGATCTTCTCCATATCTTTCTTCATCTCTTTTACATTTGACCTGAGGGATGCCACCTAGACCTCAACACACAAGCATCCCAGATATGGACTCTTAGGAAGAATAATTTATCTGTGTTTCATTTCTAATCCTCTTCCTAACACTGCCCAACATAGCACTGACCTGTTCTGGACAAAGCTTCACATTGGGCCAAGGTCTTGGAGGAACTGTAGGGGATCAGTGGCAGGGAGATCAGCATAAAAAACTCCTGGGCAACTCTAGCCCTTGGCTAAGCCAAGTTCTTCTTTTGGTGGGAGAAGTCCCCATACAGGGGGTAGGAAAATAATATAATGTCAAAGAAGCCTCAGCACCAGACTCAGTAGGAAGTAGGACTCTGGCTTTGTGACCAATCCATACAGACCATCAAGAGTCATTCCCACCACCACAGAGCAAATGATCCAGACATCTCTTGGCCAAGTTTGGGTTTAATTCTGAAAATTAAAAGTACACCTTGGCACTGATGACATACTAAGGCTATGGTGCTGTTGTTTTAAAGAAAACATGGGATGTATAGTTAGTATATTGATGATATAACTTGAGTATTTAGTCTACCATAAGGCAGCTGTTGCCTTAGGATGAGCTGCAAAATAAATGAGAGACTTCTTTCCTGCCCCTCCAGTTCCTTTTCGGATGTCAGGGTCCATTGCATATAATGCACTTTTCTGACGTGTTGATTGTTTGGTTTTTTTTTTTACTGATTTTCTCCACTTCTTAATCTTTTTCTTTATTTAAAAAAAGCCTTTGTTATAAGAGATGGCTCCCTAGGAAGGGGAAAGGGGAAAGACATAGGGGAAAAATCTATGAGAGGTAAAAAGAACCCCACTCTTCAAAGAATTCCAGTGGTTCCCTATCACCTCCAGGATCAAATACAAAATCCTTTGATTGGCATTTGGAACCCTTCATCAACCTGCTCTGACCCCTGCCTTTCCAGTCTTCTTATACCTTAGCCCCATCCCTACCCTCCCTGCCAAACACACATACTCTGCCATCCAGTGACTCCCTTTACCTAGAATGCTCTCTCTCTCCCCATCCCTGCCTTCTGACTTCTCTGGCTTTCTTCAGTTTATCCTCTCCAGAGCTTGTCCTTATAAGGAAGACCTTAGGAAATAAATGCTTAGTGACTGACCGACTAGTACTACTACCATAAAATTACTTTACATTCAATTTGTATGTTTTGAAATATGTATATTTTAAAATGTAAATGTAAGCTCATTTAAGGCAAGAAAAATGTAGAAGAGCAAAGCTTACAGATTAACTTTTCATAGTCACCACTAATGATGCTTCCCATCAAGGGAAATAGCCAGATTAAGGCTAAAAGCCCTATTAACTTGGGTCCTCAAAACCACCCTCCCCTTCTTGTCTATGTTACTGCAAGGAAGAATATTATCTGCTATTTTAAATTATTTCTGGTTACCATTTCCTCCCATCAGCACACATGCTTCAGGTCATTTGGCCCCCATGTACCCCTGCGTGGAGCTCAGACAAGTATTGTTCTCCTTCAGCTCAGAGAAATGAGCTGGCAGCCATGGCAGAGTTAGCTCTAGAACACAGGTCTCACCTTGACTTTCAGATGGGCTCTTTCCATGATATCGCTGTGTTGGGTCTCTATCTGGGTTTATCCTCTGCTGGGGAAGGGAGGGGCCCTCACTCGGGAGTTCTGTGGCCAAGGTGCACTAAGCAGATGGACAAAATAACCAACTGCTCTTGCCTGGCTCTCTCTGCTGAATCAGCGCTCTTGGAATTCCTTCTTTCCTCACCTCTGCCTCCAGGCTTCCATCAAGTCTCAGCTAAAATCCCATCTCCTAAATGGATCCTTTCCCAGTACCTTTTAATGCGAATGACTTCCTCTAATATTTTCTCTAATTTATCTTGTATATACCTTGCATATACATAGTTGTCTGCATGTTGTCTCCCATATTAGACTGAAAGACCCTTGAGGGTAGGGACGATTTTAGATTTTCTTTATATCTCAGTGCCCAGCAGATAGTAGACACCTCACAAATGTTTGTTTAAATTGACTTGGCTTCCACCCATTCCTCTTCAAAGAATTCCAGTGGTTCCCTATCACCTCCAGGATCAAATACAAAATCCTTTGATCTATATATATAGATAGATATACATCTATACTTGAGGTCATAAAGTCCAATCTTTTCCCTCTATAGATGAGGAAACTGAAGCCCAAGTGACTTACATAAGGTCACATAGACTCATCATCAAAGGCAGGATTTGAACCCACATCTTTGGACTCTAGGTTGAGTGTATTTTTTTCCCTGTACCACACTACTTCCATGGGAATTTAGCAATAAGAAGTCAGGGGAAGAAGGACCCCTGTGTTGTCTCAGTTCAACTGAACAAATATTTAAGTGTCCACTGCATGGAAGCTGCTGAGCTAGGGGTTAGGAATACAAGGACAAAAACAAAACAGATTCTGATCTCAAGGAACTTATAGTCTATTTGGAATGTACAACACACAAGATGAAGGAAAATTCTCAGTGATTTCTTTCTCATCACCATCAGACCCACCTTTATCTAGTTGGTGCAGTGAATAGAGCACTGGACCTGGAGTCAGGAAGACCAGAGTCCAAATCCAGCCTCAAACACCTACCAGTCATGTGATGCCAGGCTTATTAACCTCTATCTGCCTCAGTTTCCTCAACTGTAAAATAGGGATAATACTAATACCTACCTCACAGGGTTGTTGTAAGGATCAAATGAGATAATACCTGTGAAGTACTTAGTACAGTCATTGGCACATAGTAGGGACTCAATAAATACTTGTTCCCTTCCTAACCCCACTAAAGCCCCTTCAGTGGGAGCTGGGACCCTCATTTTTCCACACCTACCTTGCAAAGAAGTAACCTCTCTCCCCTCTCCCCTCTCCCCTCTCCCCCCCCCCCCCCCCCCCTCCCTCCCCCCCCCCCCCCCACTCCCCCCCCCCACTCACCCCCCTTCCCCTCTTGCCTCTCTTCCTACTCCCCCCCCTCCCCTTCTCCGTCTCCTTCTCTCTGTCTCTGTCTCCCTCTCCCTCTCCCTCTCCCTCTCTCTCTCTCTCTCTCTCTCTCTCTCTCTTTCCCTCTCCCCCCAGGGGCAGACCCAGGGCTCCAAACCCATCAGGAAACAAGAATTGCTCTAGGGGTCTCTGTGCAAAGGCACTTCTCACGGGTATAGAACTGAGTCAGAGCTCTCTGGGGCAAGGCTTCCCCAAAGAAAAAGAAAGGTGCTTTCACACTAAGCCAGGCTGCAGCATTCAGTGAGGTTGATTTCCCAGCAGAGAACAAAGTTGTAAATGAAAGAAGATATAATAAGCAACCTCATCTCCCTTAGCTGTGAATAGCTTCTTTTTTTTTTTTTAGAAAAGCTTGTGCTATTTATGCTACAAATTGACCTACCTTGATACTAGTACCATCTAACACATCACTCTTTCCTTTTCTGTTCCCTCCTTTATATCTGAGCCATGCTGAAGCCCTTTCCACAGACCTGCACCAAGTCAGTCCACCAAGGGAGAGTCTTTCTGCTTAACCTGAGCAGCTCAGGCTACTGGCCCCTGTCCCGGTCCAATCCCAACTGTACCGTCTTCTTCTGCTTGAAACAACTTGAGCATTTTATGGAATAAATATACCAGGAACCAAGCTCCAGTAAGAAGCAGGAAACATCATTGTGTCTGAAATAATGCTTTAGCACAGTGTTTGGCATATAGTAAGTTAGCATTTAATGTTTGTTGACTGGCAATATGTATGTACACATACATATCATGTTCTCCATGAACCTACATTTTAGTCATATATGTATGTATACGCACAAAGGCACACACAACACATATGTATACCATGCTCTCCATGAACCTACATTTTAGCCATATATGTATGTACACACACAAACACATGTATGTAATAACATATATACCATATTCTCCATGTGAGCTTCATTTTAGCTATACATGTATGGATGTATACAAACATACAACATGACACACATATGCCATATTCCTCATGGATATATATTTTGTCTACATGTGTATACATGAGTATGTATGTATGCACACATATAAACATACAGATAACACACATATATGCCATACTCTCTACAAACCTACATTTTAACTACATACATACAGGGTGTCCCTAAAGTCTGGACACATAGGAAATCTTGTTAATTATGCATATTTTCAAGAAATGAAATGAATGGGATTTTCAACATTTTATTTAATTAGCATGAATGAGATTTCATAGGAAGACATAGGAGACACATAGGAAATCTCATAAATTAATTAAATTTAATTGATCTCAGTAATATGAAAAATAGTCCCCAATAGCTAAAGAAAGCTTTTATTCCATATGAAATTTTCATGGCTAAAATTTATGTTAATTAAATAAAATGTTGAAAATTTCATTGATTTCTTGAAAATATGCATAGTTAATGAGATTGCCTATGTGTCCAGACTTTAGGGACACCCGTATGTATGTGTATGTATACACACAAACACACACACACACGTCATATGCTCCAGGAACCTGCATTTTAGCTATATACGTATGGAGGTATATACACACACAAATACACGTTTTAAAAATACAAATGCACATACGCCATATTCTCCATGAATCTGCACTGTAGCTTATGTTTGAATAAGGCAAGGGGACAAAAAGAAATCAGAGACTCTCCTGATGTGTCCCTTGCCTTCCACTCTGCCAGCCCCCAGCCAAGTGAGGCTCCAGCAAACAGACATTCGTTTTCCCTTCTCCAGAAGCCCGGCTATTCCTCACCAGAGCCCAGGCTGTTACTGTGGCCACATTTGGATTTCTTTCACTCACTTCACAGAATAAATGAACACAGAGTCCAAGTACCTGCTTGTCCTGTAGGTCTGAGGAGAGCTCATAGCTTTCAGAAAGGGACCTCGACCGCTTGATGGCCTCCTCTTCTGCCTGCTTACGGAGGATGGAGGTGGAATGCTGGAGCTTGGGCCTCCGGGAGCGTTGGGGCTGCCCAGGGGAGACTGAGTACAGCCCATACGCAGAGTGATCGTAGTGGTCAGGGCTCAGAGTGGAGCTGTGCGTTATTGGACCTTGATGGTAGTTTGAGGGGCTGTCCAAAGAGGTGCCAGTCTCACTCCCTGGGGCTTCTCCCTCAACGCTGGACATGAAAGAAAAGAAAAGACATTTCCAGTGAGTGAGAAGCAGATCCCTGAGACCTTAGCTCCCTTCACCTGTAGCCTGGCCCAGGGCAATACAAGTATTAGGTAAGAGCTGATAATCATCTTTCCAAGAAGGCCAGAAACCAGTCCTTTGCCTTGTTTTATTAATAGTCAGCCCTAGAGAAAACTAACAAACTTTTTTTTTCTTTTCCTCCAAGTGAAATGATATACAAATCATCTCTCTTCCTTTATTCTGAGCACTAAAAACACGATGGCTCCCTGAACCCACAGACTTAAGAACGCTTTACTTTTTTTTTATACTGAGCTCCACTGCAGATTTCTTTTTAGCCTGAGTAAAAGAAAAAGGTGAGATTTCCTTCACTGGCTTTATAGAAAAACTTTTAGTCACCTCCAGTAGGCTCTTGTGTTGCCCCCTTTCATCCCCAAACATGTCAAAATCCCCCTCCTTCCTCTTGGATGATGGGTAACTTTCAAGACCATGTGGGAAAGTATCTTTGTAAAAAGTGATTCTCGGGGTGGCTAGATAGTGCAGTACCCAAGTTCAAATCTGACCTCAGATACTTAAAACTTACTAGCTGTGTGACCTTGGGCAAGTCACTTAACCCCAACTGCCCTGCCCTCCCCTCTCCAAAAAGCAAAAAAAAAAAGTGATTCTGTCATCAATGCATCTAATGCGCCTTGCCAGCCATGAGCCATGATTGCTGGGCTACCATCCTCAAGGCTTTCAAGGGTAGAGATGGTAGTCTCTTGTTTTAGAGTCAGTTACTCTCCTCACCAGCCCTTCAATTCCAATGCAGACTTAGGGTCTTGGGGGTGGGGAAGGCCTACACCAGAAAATACATGTCAGGTTAGGGGAAACACTACACTAACCATGTTTCCACTTGCAGCTAACACAGGAGGCAGGCAGGAAATGGTCTGCCCTTTGAGTCACACTTGGCCAGGAATAAGAAAACTCAGCAGCAAATCTCAGAATACACACACACACACACACACACACACACACACACAATTCCTATGGTGCATTTTAAAAATAGTTACAACAAACCTTCCGTTCCCATCAACCTTCCTAAGAAAAGCTATATGGCCCCTTGCCACCAATTTTGATACATCCCCCTGCTTAACTGCTTAGAGACTCTCTTACTGACAAAGACCCTTCCTTCCCCTGATCTAAGATAGAGCAAATGGAACTCTTTCAATGATCTCTTCCTCCAATGAAGCTCCTGCCTTTAGCCACTAAAAGAATATTCCCACCCCATGACTACCAGGGTTGCTGAGAGCCATAGTATAAAAATTGTTAGCGCAGCTAGGTGGTGCGGTGAATAGAGCACCGGCCCTGGAGTCAGAAGGACCTGAGTTCAAATCTGGCCTCAGATGCTTGACACACTTACTAGCCGTGTGACTTTGGGCAAGTCACTTAACCCTAATTGCCCCCCAAAAAAAAAAAAAAAGAATGGTTAAATACCCTTCCTTATGGGAGGCCCATTGTTGTGTTTGTATGTCTGTCTGGGTAGGATCAAAGGAGCAGAAATTTAGAAAAAGAAGAGAAATTAGAGGTCATCTAATATAATTTCCCCAATTTCACAGTTGATGAAATCAAGGTCTTTAGAGAGAAACTAACTTATCCAAAGTCTAAAGGGCAATGGCCTCTCAGGTTTATATGTGTCTTTCAGCAAGTCGTGTAAAGGTAAATCACTTTCTTTTTTTGCTCTCAACTGCCCCCATCCATCCTGAAGAAGAGTTTCCAAGCTGGAAATTGTTTCAGTGAGTGGCCAAATGGGTTTTTTCCAAGCAGGAGTCTGACAGGAAAGAAAACCATTTCCCCTTAAGAGACCCAGCTGTGTCTACACTTAAAAGAACTCTAAAATAGCTGTAGTATCCTGCATTTGCAAGACAGAGACATCAAGAAGCAATGTCTCTCCTACTTCTCTGAAAGTTCTGGCTTCCCAAAGAAGGCAAAGCTTCCCCCTGGACATTCCTCTACTCCCCTTTATTTCCTCTTTCCCAACTCTGCCCTCTATGGTCAGTGGCTTAAATCTCATTCCCAAAGTAGAAATTAGAATAGATGTTACACATGGTTTGGGATTTTATATGATGTTTTTATCAAGGACACTATATATCAACAATTCTGCCTGATAGGTACAGTGGGAAAAAGTGCTAGAAGCAGTACCCAGAGGGACTGGGTTCAAATCCCTGCCTTGATATTTATTCCCACTGTGAACTGTAGTCATATATTTCATCTCAGGGCTGAAGTCTCCTCATTTATAATATGGCCAGGTTTGAGGAGATGACCTCTAGAGTGTCTTCCAATAAATTTATAATCCCACGATTGATCAAGTCTTTCTTCTTCATAGGAAAAGTGACAATTTAGAGCATTTAGAAGCATTCCAGTTCCTAAGCATTCTATAAGACCTCATTAAAAATGGCTGCTGTATTCCTGTAGCATACCATAGAGAATTATGGACTCCTAGACCTTAGACCCGGGGTTCTAAACCTTTTTGTGTGCCATGGTCACCTTTGGCAGCCTGGTGATGCCTAGGACCCCTTGTCAGAATGTTTTTAAATGTATAAAATAAAACAAATAGAACTTAAAAAACAAAGGTTAATGGGAAAACATCATTTCTTCCCTGACTATCCATGGTACTGTAGGAAAATCACATGGTTCTGAGGAACCGGGTTCAAATCCTGCTTCTGAAGCTTACTACCTGTTGGACTTTGGTTAAATTATTTAAACTCCCTGGACCTCAATTTATTTATTTGTGAAAAAAGAGGATTGAGTTGGCTTGAGGCTCCTTCTAGTCCAAGATCTATGATGATAAGATCTAGAATTGCCATTGCTTTATCACAGAAATAAGGATGCTCTTATTGAACATTAGAGAAAGCTCTAAAATTTTAATTTAGGTAACTGTAAAATGACTAGCCTAAAGTACCATAGGGTATCCCTCTTAGCTATAAATCTAATCCTCTATATTGTTGTCAAAGGAGATTTGAAGAGATTTTCAACTGTTTCCAAGTGGCCAGATATTGGACGCTTCATCTCAAAGTCCCAGATAGTCTAGTTATAGAGCTATGTTCCCCACTACTGGCAACCCACCTTGTTCAAACATGGCAGCTCCCAGGGTATTGAGCTAATGCACACCCTCCAAAACATGGTAGCTTAGGCAGTAACATCCTATTCTACTGCACCTTCCCCAAACTTTACTCTCTCAATGGATGTCCATTATGTGACCAAAGCACTTCCCAAGACTGTCTTCCTACTACTTGAGAAGATTCCCTGATCACATGACTCCCTATGTTCCATCACCCCTAACTATATTAAATTGAAAATACTCTCATTTATTATGCCAAGAAAGTGTCCATACTCCTTGACACAGAAATCTTACTGCTAGGCATATAACCCAAGTAGGTATAAGACAGAAAGAAAGGTACTCAACCATGTGGAATAAAGTATAAAATTGCCTTTCCTCCCTTCTATAAATAGTTCTGTTGTGTTTATGACTTATTTTCTCCTTCCTTTTGATTTCACTAGGACCCACTCTGAAGTATGCTTCTCATCTCCTGACAGAGAGATGATTGACTCAGAGTTCAGACTGAGACACATTTTTTGGACATAGACAACGCTGGAATTTGTTTTGCTTGACTGTGCTTATGTTATAAGGGTTGGTAGGAAGAGAAAATGATTTTTGTTGACTTAAAAATTTTTAATTTAATTTTTACAAAAGAGAAAAGTTCCATGTACACCATAACATTTATCACAGTACATTTTGTAGTGGCAGAGAATTGAAAAACAAAGCAAATGCGCATAGAATGGCTGAGCAAATTATAGTACATGAAGATAATGGAATATTACTGTGCTATAAGAAATGATGTGTAGAATACAGAAAAATATGGGAAGATTTCTATGAACTGATACAAAGTGAAAGGAACAGAACCAGGAAAATGACATAAACAATAGCAGAAATAGAAAAAAATAAAAATGGAATACTCTGTAATTATAATGCCCAAGCTTGGCTCCAGAGACAAGATGTAAAAATGTACTTCCCTCCTTACCTTGCATGTCATGGGCACAAAACACTGTATAGACTGTCAGACTTGGATGAAGTGCTGCTTAGTTTTGCTGAACTGGTTTTTCCCCCCTCCTTCTGTTTTCCTCTTTGTTATAAGGAATGATTTTCTTCATGGGGGAGGAAGAGGGATACATTGGGAAATTAAGATGATGTAAAAAATAGATCAATAATTTTTTTAAAAAGAGAAAATGCTACCTCCTCCCACACTCAATCTATGCAAGTATTGCCAGATTTCTTTTGACTTCTGACATCATGCTCCTGACCTCTGAAGGAGCAGAGAAGTAATTATGGTTATGTGATGCCTCTTCCTCCTCCACAGTAGTAAAAGAAGAAATTTTAAATTAAATATCAGAACCCTGTATGTTAAAGTTTGTTGACTTTCTCCAATCCCACTACCCCTTCTGAGATTCCTATACATGGAACTCCGGGGTCCCAAACCATATTCTTTTTATTCATCATGAATGATGAGTAAGTAAATAGTAAAGTGGAGAGATTTTTTTAGGGAGGATTCTCTAAAAATGAACTACATTTTCTAAGTATTAAAAATGCCCATAGAATCAGATACAACTCATAAATTTCTCCACCGTCACCAAGATAAAGATATAAAAATGTATTTTTCCCCCCTTCCACAAATATCTCTTGGCTGCCCTTTTTATGGCTTCTTTTCATCTTTCCACTGACTTCACAAGGAATAATAGTCACATAATACATTGTATGGGTCAAGCTACAAAGAATCATAATATTTAATAATAATAAAAACGTATAATAATACAAAACGGAAAGTCCTCTAGAGATTATGTGTCAAACCTCCTTAGTGTATAGAAAACTGATATCAACATTTGGGACACTAATTAACCAGAGTATGTTCGGAGGTGGTCCCACAGCAGGATGTTGAGATGTCTGGAATGGATCTTACTAAAGGGCAGTTAAAAGCATGGAGGACGTTTAGCTTGGAGAAGAAAAGATGAAAAGGTAAGGGTGTGTGTGTGTGTGTGTGTGTGTGTGTGTGTGTGTGTGTGTGTGTACTTACACACCACCATAAAAAAAGGTTGTCTATAAATATGTGGAAGACATTCTCTGTTACTCTGGTGTATAAAATTAAGACCAAATGGGCAGGAGTTATTGGGGGTTGATTTTTGGCTCACTGTAAAAAAAAATCACATAGAGAAAGTTCAACTAAAAGCAAACATTGTCTCAGGAAACAGTGAGCTCTCCATCACCAGAGTCATTCAAGCAAAGGCAGTATGACCATCTGTTATGGAGGGGGTTGCTGTGGCAGACCAAAGGCTGAACTCTTTGAATATACCAATTCTCACCTTCAGTAGCTCCATTCCCCACAATTCGCCACATCACCTCCCCACAATAGCTTCACTATTTTCGTACATCTTTTAATTTAAGAGGATGATCCTTTTTGGAGTTGGGGACTAGGCCAGAATGGCTTAAGATTCTCTTCTGTTCTATTTCCTCAGCAGCCTTGCTGACTATCTTGGTGAACAGTACTTTTTTTTCCCCTATCTTCCCTACCTCAGGACCTGTGATTTCATCTGTTCATAGAACTCCCATTATGGCAACTCCCTCCACTCACAGACACAGGAAACTCCTCTATAACTTAAGAGTCCTGGAGAATCGTCTGGGACACGGAGAGGTCATTCAATGACTTGCCCATGATCACACAAGCATTAAGGGTCAGATATAGGCCTTGGATTCATAGTTTTCCGATTCCAAGGCTAATCTTCTATCCATTATCCCACACTACCTTCCAGAAAATAACTACCCTTCAATGAAGTAATATCTCAGGGAGAGAAAGACTCGTTCCTATAAGACCTATAAAAGTATCCACAGAGAGAAATATAAGAGGGCAATAAGAGGAAACAGTTGAGGAAAAGTTAACAAGTCTTGGACTGTATTCTGGCACATGCCCTAGTTCCAGTTCCTAAAAAGGTCAGGGGCTGTCCACCAATTCCAGACTCAGTCACTCCTCCATATCCTCTCCCTAGTTCTCAGAATGTTCACTATAATCTGTGACTCACTTTAAAAATAAAGTCCCAAGTCCCCACCCCTTGTTTTAAATTTTTTTCCAAATAGAGATTATATGTCAGGTTTGGGTTTTGGTTTTTTTTTTGGTTGTTAATATGGGAGAATGTCAGGGTGGGGCTTGGTTGGGGTGGGGGGAGGGAGAAGAGGATGTCTCAAAACCCTGTGATTGTGGATGTTCAGGAGAGCAGGGATTATGTATCATACTTTCTATGACCTTCAGAGCCCTGGAGGAACAATAGGAAAGAGGAATCTATAGAAGCTGTGAGGGGTCTAGATGGCTTCTTAGTCAAAAGGGTGAAAAACAGACACTGAGTCTTGCAAGCAGTGTCTCTTGAGTGAGACACTGGTAGCTATGAGGACCCTTCCTGAGGAGACTCAGGCCAAGGCTGGAAGATGGGAGGATGCAGGGCTGACTGAGAGTATAGCTCAGCAGTCTGGGGACAGTGCCTCCATAAACAGGCCCAGGGCTCATGGAGTGCCCAGGAGCCTGGCAGACAGGGAGAGGAGGATGGGAGAGAACTTTCTGATTCCAGAAAGTGAGTCAGGATGAAAGCTGTAAGTACACAGGCTTTGTCAATGACTGTTTTTAATTACGGCCTGTGAAGTCACAGATGATTTTTCCCAAGAAAAATGTTAGAGGAAATATGGAGCAAGGGCAATGGGGGCATAGGTTCCAATCTCTTTTGCCTGGTAAGTAGAAAGAGAGCAAGAAAAGGGCCTGGGCCTGTTTGCCTACAGAGGGGGGAGAAAAGAAATGGGACATTAGGTTAAGGGGTTGGGTCACAGGCACCAAGGGCACATGGGTGTGTATGAGCAAGTGGGGTAAGTGAGAGAGCGAGAACCTGAGCATTATGAATAGGTCCTCAGAGAAAGAAAAACAGACAAGCCTGTGGCCTGGCTGGCCACATTGGATGGTGAAGCCATGCTCCAGGCTGGGCCCGTCAGGCTCACTCTCTGCTCTAGAGGAAGCGAGCAGTTTTGAAAGGATGGCTGTGGTTAAATGACACTTGCCAGAAACTTTTAGTCCAGACTCCAGGCAGTCTGCACGATCCAAGGCAAAGCAAAACCTCTTGAAATATTGATGCCTCTAGCTTCTCACCATCTCTCCCGTCTGCTCTATCCTAATCTAACACCAGATTCTGCCTTTTCCTTCCTCCCAGAAGATGCTCTAGAACAGCAAGATGGGATGGTCTGATGGTAGTCAGGTACCTTACAACTTGGGGAGCAACCTCACTCTCCCACCCTCCCTCCTAAGGGCTTTAATTTGCCTGGAGTGCAGAGGTGGACAAAGAGGAGAGGCAGTACACTCTCCCCTGTCAAAATACCCTCCAAATGATGGCAGTACCCATCAGTGGGTACTATGCTAGGATATGTGTGGGAGGGTGGGGGCAGGGGGTGGAGTTGTCTGGCTTGTCCAACAGTTTTCTGTCCGAGCCTGCATCTTCAACAACGAGGTGCTATCTTCATGGCACTATTTAGCTCAAACACACAAACTCCTCACCTGGATCATCCCAGCCATCTCTGTTAGCTTGTTATTATAGTGTCTCTCAATTGGAAAGGACCCCATACTCTGTATCCTTGAGGCAAATCACTCAACTTCCTAATTTAACTCCTTAGCTTTTCAAAGGATAAAAGTGAGGCTTAGAAAGCAAAAGTCACCTGCCCAACCTCACACAGATAGTTAAGTAGAAGGCAGAGAATTTGAAGCCAGGTCTCCCAATTCTATGTCAAACTCTGCTTCCTCTACACCATCTCATACCTGAAGTATATATGCCCTCTCAACTGTCTGTCTCCCCCCACTTTATACCCCAACCAACTGAATATTGCTTCCACGGGAAGAGCTCTGATAATGGGGAGCTCACTACCCATTTTCACTTCTCAACCGGTCTCATTCTAAAGGAGTCAAATCCACCTTCCTGTAACTTCTACCCACTGGCCTTATTCCGCTTTGTGGGGCTAAGGAGAAGAGTTTCATCTTGCTTCGAGAGTTTTTGAATCCCTGAAGGAGGCAGCTACCATGCCATGCTTGCAACCTTAGCTGTTCTTGTCTAAACATTCTCAATGCTGTTTAAATCCTGGCTTTTATGGCAGGATTTCAGGTTCCCTCCCTGTCCTGGTTGTTCTTCTCTGGACAAGCTTGTTATTAACTGCCTTTAACAGATGGGGAAGATGAGACAAGGAGAGGTTGAGCGGCATCCCCAAAGTCACAGGATTAGTTAACAGAGAGGTAAAGACAGAACTAGAATGTAGGGGGTCCTGGCTGCTAACCCCTATCTGTTATACACTATCTCCTATTATGCAAGGATGTGATCACTCCCAAGATGGGAAAGGAGCTGCCCTCCTCCATGGCTATGTGAAGGCTCCTAACTTTCCTGGGGGGACCAGGACAGGAAGAGGCCCCATTCTGTTGGGAAATCTGGGTTTTTCTCCCCCTTACAATTTAAAAAGGAAGGGGGCCCTTTCTGGAAATGTTGGTCTGAGGCCCAGAATTTACATTCATGGCTCTAATTAGGTTTATTCTTGGCTTTGGAACATTGGGGTAGGGGGGAGACACTGCCCTCCAGTCCCCTGCAGTGAAGTACATTCTGAAAAGTGCCAGGGGGAGATTAAAAAACAGAGACAAAGAATCAAGAGTGGGTCTGGCAGTGGACAGGGAAGGGAATTTTGAGAGCAACTTTGAGTAATGTGGAGAGAATGCTGGTCTTGGGAGTCAAGAGACCAGCCCAGTGCCCATCAAGGTGCCATCTGACAAATCACTAAATCTCTGGTTTCAGTTTTTTCATCTGTAAAGACATGGAAGCTGGACTAGATTACCTCTACTGTCTCATTCTGATGTAACATTCCGTGATTTAATCCTTTCTTCGACATGCAATTTTTACTTTTCATAGTGCTTCTGAATCCATTTTATCATTTAATAAAGAAGCTACAAGGCTCTGGTCTTCAAGTCTGAAGACCTGGGTTCTATTCCTGGCTCTCCTAATTTGTGTTAACCTTTCTGAGACTCAGTTCCCCTAACTACATGAGTACAAAAGGTTGTCGGGATCAGATGTTTGCATTTGTCAAGGAAATAAAAGAAAGAAAAAGATAATGGTCTGGTTACATGGCAGGGTCAATGGATGACAGACAGACAGAGATTCACTAATACCATCAAGATGTCAGGGAACGAAAAGTAGGTCACCAGCATGTTGGGAGGACAACTTATGTTGAACTTATGTGAGGACATGGATGAAAGTCACTCTGATGGGTCATGATTTATAGCACTAGAAGACACTTCCAAATCCATGAGATCACAAATCCATTTAAGCATTTGAGTCCTTCGAACATTAGATAGTTAGTTCCCTGAGTGAAAGGTTATCTACAATGTCTTTATATTCCTAGAGTTCAATATAATGCCTTGAAATCGGAGGCACTTTACACATATTTAATGAATTTTGTCCAGTAGACACAGATTTTGGTGAGATAAGGGGAAAACTGGGGGAGAAGGGAGAAGGGAGAGACCAGAAGAAGCCCCCATTATACTCCCTGAAAGAGTCTAGAAAACCCACTGAATCTAAGGCTTCAGCACCTCTCTGAGGAGAAGATGAGATGGACATATGCTATTTAATTAGAAGATGATAATGGAAAGAAAACTGTAGCAGGTGCTGCCTCTGCCCTAAGAAGGAAGGAGACAGGAGGGGCTTTCAAGAGGAACTTGGAATGCAACTATATTTAGAAGAAGAAAATAAAAAGTCTTTTCTGGTTGTGTGTAGCAAGAAAAGTGGCCCCTAACAGATTCTCCAAACATTGGGGCATTTAAGTTTTTGGAGTGCCAATCAATCTCAGATGAAGAAGTTGAAAGTAAAAGCCAGGTTGGCAGCAGGAAATCTTTGGGTTGCTGATTACTGCTTCCAATAAAAGTTTACGGTCCTCCTTTGTTTCTCTGACTTGAGGCTGGGAGTCAGAGGGGTACAAGGACCTCTCTTCATTGTGACCAGGCAGAAAGAGTCAACTCTTTGTCATTTCTGCTAACATAGGGATAGGCAAAGGAGTGGCTAATTCTGAAGAGCAGGCCATCCAAAAATAATTACCACCCTGGTCCAGCCTGTCATCCCTGACTTCTAGATTTACAACAATGTGTCATGTGCAATCTCTCTGCCTCTTCTCACACCAAATCTATCTCGCATGCTTGGCAATGAGATAGCAAAGTGGGTAGAGAGCTGGACCTGGAGTCAAGAAGACCTGAGTTCAAATCCTGTCTCAGACATTTACTAGCTGTGAGATCTTTGGGCAAGTTAACCTCTCTCAGCCTCAGTATTTCTCATCTGTAGTATGGGGGGGGTTATTGTGAAGATTGAAAGAGATGACTTCATATAAAGTGCTTTGTGAACTTGGGGCTCTAAAAATGCTAGCTATTCTTTTTTTAATGTAAAAAAATTTTTTTTGGAGGGGGGAAGGCAAGGCAATTGGGGTTAAGTGACTTGCCCAAGGTCACACAGCTGGTAAGTAGCTATTCCTATTACTATCCTGCTGCCATCAGGTTAACTTTCTTAAAATCACCACTTTGATCACTCTGCTTTCCTTCCCAAGAATCTCTAATTGCTCTTCATTGTCCACAGTATCCAGCTCACATTCTACTACGAGGGTCTCCTCCACCATTCTGGTCTCCTCCTCCCTGTCCTGCTTTACCCTCCATACACATGCAGTACTTCAGTGAAGACAGAAAACCTCTCCCCACCCCCATCTCCCTCCATGCTCTTCCTCCACTTGTCTTAATTTCCCTTGAGGTTTTCTCCAGGGAAAGGGAGATGCCTCTGAGCTCTAGTCACTTCCCCCTTTTGTGGAGAGAAGCTCACATGCTGGTGGGCTGGCAGGGTCCCACCTGCCTGGTGCAGCCCAAGGGCTCTGATGCTCCTCCAGAGGCCCCAGACTGGGGCCAGGACTGAGCAGCCCCTTTGAAAAGAGGTACCTGTGCTGCCTGTTGGGGATCAACAGACCCACTTTCCAGTCCTGACGAGGTATGACCTTGACCACCTCTCCTGTCCTCAGTTTCCTCATCTCGACACTAATGGTCCCTTCCCTCTCTGACCTTCCCTAGAGTGTATAATTATATGAATCATAGTCACTTGTACCCTAGCTCAGGTCAGTGTATCCAGTCCAATTACTTTGAATGTTTTTGGCTGAGACTATTCAAAGCTTTTTTAAAAAAAAAATGAATAAGAAAACCATACTTGAATCCGCATAAACAAAAGGAGGAGGCATTTTGTTGACACCATTTGAAAACAAAACACAACAAACTCCTATTGAGATTCTTGTCTGCATGGGAGCAGGTCTCATGCGCCAAATCAAGATGGCCATCCACGTTGTAGGGAATCTCTCCCAAGCCAGGGCTCCAGTGCACCCTAAGTAACCCACATTCAAAAGAAGGGGGAAGGAGGAAGGGAGAGAAAAGAGGAGAAAAAGAAAACATAAGGGTGAAACTCATAGGAGTAACTCAGCCCTAACATCAACACAAACACATATCCAAGGGTCAGTGACCTTGACCATAGCTCTACCCTCACTCCCTCTTGAGCACAGATATCCATGCCACCTAGTTCCTGAAAATTAACCAAGTCCACATTAACTGCAGGTATGCTCAGGTGAGTGCCTGTATGCTGTAACTTTAGGAGCCTTGGGAAAGCCTGCAGTACCCCCCAAAACCTATCCTGCTTCCTGAAGGATGCCTAAAGTTCCACACCTGGAATTTCATTGCTTTTAACTTATATTTTTATTTTCCATTAACAAGTAAATACTCTGGGGCTGAATAATATTTAAAGCTAACATCAGTCATTTATACTGCAGGATAAAAAAGTTTCTTGAGAACAGGTTTTGTTAGAATAGGGAAATAGCATCAGGGCATTGGGTACTGGGGGTTAACTGGTAGGTAAAAAGGCACTGAACGGGTTCCAAAGATAAACTTTGCCAACTTTATACATTTGCTGAGGTCCAGTCGGACCTACAGAGGGAGATAAGGTTTGTCCCTCCATTCTGCCTTTGTGGCAAGTGGTAATCAACTCAGGGTTATCTTCAGTTATCCAGCATTAAAAAATTCAAAATTGGTGTGTGTGTGTGTGTGTGTGTGTAGAATATAAAACTATCAACAATGAATGTTTCAAAGCAAGAAACTATTTTTAGATCCTTTCTTATTTCCATATTCAGCATCCTGCATGTCAGCTGCTGCTGCCTGAGACAGGCAAGTTGGTAATGAAATGTGGTTAGCAATTATGGAGAAAGGATTTTAATCAGATTTGTGTTAGGCTCTGATATGTGATACTTTTTTCTAGAATCTCCAAGGATTGCATCCATATTTCCTAGGGTACTACCTGATCAACATACCTGGGAGTTCACTACCCCACCTCCCCAACCACAGGCCATTATTAATGAGTGTGAGTAAAGAAGGAAATACCAGAAATACCTTTATAATTATCCTATCCAGAGAGGCAGGGATATAGACAAGATCAGCACCAGCCTTACTAGAGATTATACCAGTGGTGACCTATGTGCTGTGCTTGGAAGAATTCCAAGAAAGTCCCCAGCCCTCAAAATATCTCCCAAATTAATGGCTGAAATTCCAACATCAGTGATTCATTTCCTTGTGTTGTCTTGTCCCTGTGATTTTCTTCACAAATACTCCTGCAAAGTTTGTGAAAAACTGAGTCCTTATAAGTCTCCTAGACATCATGAATGGGTAAGCTCAATCTAATTAAAGTGGAATTATTTCAAAAGGGGGCAATGGAAGAGCCTTTTCCCAGAACATGACTTATTTTTCCATCAAGGAAGGGCCAGGGGGGAAACAGACTCCCCAGCATGTCTCAGCAATGCTAGGACTATCATCCTCCCTCTAACAAAACATTTTGAGGGATGGTCTTCCCACACTGCCCAGGGAGATTAAGGCAGCATCCTGGAAGGCCCAGGGGAACTGTGGGTGTGGCAGCAGCTCAGCTAAGCACAAAGAATGATTTTTAAAGGGTGATCCAGCAGTGAGGAAAGTCCAGAAACCCAAACCACATCTTCCCACTGCTTTCTTTCACAGCTGTGGAGTCACTTTGGTTAAAATAGACCAGAGAACTAAAAATGGCCCTTTAAAAATGGAGCTTACTGCTTTTGGCCCCAGGCTAATTGAGAAATGTCTCACGGCAAGTGACAGGAAGTCAAATAATGCCAGGTGGCCACCTCTTCCAAATACCGGGTCACTGACCCTTGGAGAATACATTGCTTTTGCAGAAAAATAAGTCAAGACCAAAGCCTGGGAGCTTCCAAGACCCTAGCTTAAGAGAGCTGGTAACCATTATCCCCCTCCCCATGATTTTAAGACAAGGAAGATGAAAAGTAGATTACCCTTCTGGAAAAAAAGTTGGAAACCCTTGATATAATTAAATATGATACCTTGGTATGAAACAAAGCTGGCCACTGCTTGGCATTATTATGGCAGCCAGGACAGAGATGTCTGTGATAGCCCCCCAAAAACCTCTGGTTGTCTCTGCTGTAGACATGCCCCCTCCCTTTTCTGGGATCTTCTATGCTTAGAACTTTCCAAACTAGAAACTTCCATGATATATGCAACCTCACTAATTTGCAGCCACCTTGCCTGTGACATCAGAGCTAAGAAACCAATCAGGCAGGCCTAAGAGAGACTCCGCCCCTACCTACAAAACCCTTGGCCCCAGTCCTCCTTGATAATGCTGCCTGGCCCATTGGGGTGTGGAATGAGATTCAGGGGCTCTCACTGATCTAAGAGGAATGATTAGAACGTGGTACAATCTGGGGACTGGTTCTGGTGGGCAACGTTTCTCAGGATCATTCTCTAAGTTCATTTCGGGGACTTCTCAGCTGACTGAGTCATGAGTCTGTCCTTATCTTTGGGGTGACTATGACCTCACTGCATCCTCTTTTCTGGTCTCCCTCTGGCTACCCCTGGGTATCTCAAATTAAGTCTTATGCCTTCCCTTGTATGAGTGAAAATTCACTAAGGACTTTCCCATCTTCCATTAGGTTTGTGGTTTTCACAAGGATCTAAGGAAATAATAAATGTCACCATATTTACCATGCATTTTATTCTCATCTTTTGATAAAATTCCACTGAACTATAGCTCTACTAACCAGAACCATACAAACACAATACATCTCTCTGCATATGTATGTATAAACACAATTTTCTTCCTTACTTTAAGGGGAAGTCAAATGGAAATAAAGAGTAGCTGGTAACAGAGATTTAGTAACTTTCCTCCCTCTAAATATACACCCATAAAACAAATGCTCCTTCCAGGGGTTGGAAGTTCTATGGTTAGAAGTCTTTTGGCCAAATCTTCCATTGTCTACATCTCCCATCTATAATTCTAGCCAATGAGAATTCATTATCTGACTATGATCCTCATGTCATATAAGATTTTCAATAAACAAATAAAAATTCAATAATGAAACCATCACAGATGTAGTATCTCAATGTTTACCAAATGTATTCCTCATAACAATCCTTATAAAGTAGGCAGTGTACATCTATTTCCCTATTTTAATAGATCTACACTAAGAGAACTCAAATGATTTACCTAATAACCCAGACTGAGAAGTGTTGAATCAGGTCTCTTTATTCCTTATCTAGCCCTCTTCCCTCTAAGACCTGTATATCTTTTTTTGGGGAGGGGGGTGTTTGGAGGAGGGAAGGCAGGGCAATTGGGGTTAAGTGACTTGCCCAAGGTCACACGGCTAATAAGTGTTAAGTATCTGAGGCCTCATTTGAACTCAGGTCCTCCTGACTCCAGGGCCCGTGCCACCCAGCCACCCCTAGACCTGTATATCTTAATGTGAGTCTTCTCCAAAAGTTCCCACATTTGGGGCGGCTAGGTGGCACAGTGAATAGAGCACTGGTCCTGGGAGTCAGGAGGACCTGAGTTCAAATTGGCCTCAGACACTTAACACTTATTAGCCGTGTGACCTTGGGCAAGTCACTTAACCCCAATTGCCCTGCCTTTCCCTCTCCCCCCCCTCAAAAAAAAAAGAAAAGGAAAAGAAAAAAAAGTTCCCTTGTAATTGGATCTTCCAGCTAATGGAATCAAATCACCGTTGTCCAGAGTGAATCCAGGAAGCAAAAATCTGTTGATTAAAGCAGAAGAGTGGCTGATGGCATTTTAAAAAGATTTTCAAAAAAAGGTGTTTTTTAAAAAAATGATGTTTCTTCTACAACCTCTACTAATTACTTTCCATGTCCATGTATTAGTAATTTAATAGAATCCATACATAGAAAGAGACCTCTGTCTAGCTTCCCTAGCTAGACAGCTGAATGTCAGCATTTCCATTATCCACTTTATTGTAGAGACTCCTGGGGTGGGAGGCCCATGTTCCAACTCTGAGCACAGGGTAGCTTCACCAGGAACACAGACAGGTTTCTCTCTTTGTTACCACCTGGTAGTGAGGGGAGGGAACAGTAAGGGTGGCTGGGGAGGTTGGAAACCTCAGACATCACCTGGGGCAGGCACACAGACTCCCTCAAAGGAGGGAAAGTCAATTTACTACCTAATAGTGAGCAATCCACCTAGATGCTTCATAATGTTTGCTGAACAAATGAATGACAATCCCCTGCGTGTGTAGAACTGTTTTATACCCTTCAAGGTGCTTTCACATATATTGTGGGATCCTTACATCAGTCTTGCGGGATAGGTATGGTGGGCACTGTTACCACCAATAAGGTACTTCCTTAGGCTGCTACACACACTTCTGCCAAAAGGTGTAGGGGGCATAGTAGACCTCAGGCTCGGCAAATCAATCATGTGACTCGGCAGCCAACCCTGCTGCCACCAAAATAAAAAATCACCAAGCCTAATGCCCTCCGCTGCTTTAAAGTGAGGCACAGGGTCCAGGATAAGAAGGTGATAGTCTTATTGTACTCTGACTCCAGTCAGACTGTATTTGGAATGCTATGTCTGGTTCTGGGCATCACACTTTAGGGAAAGACATGGATTAGAATAATGTTTATAAGAAAGCAATGATAACAGTAAGGGGTCTTGAGATGACACATTAATTGAACAAATGGGGGATCTTTGCAAAGAGAAGATTTAGGGGGCATAATGGCAGTCTTTTATGTAGTTGAAGGGCCATCTGGGAAATGAAACTGGTTTTAAGTGGCCCAGAAGGCAAAAGTGGTGGTGAGGCAAACTTGGGTTATTCTAAGGAAAAACCTCCTAAGAATTCTTTTTCCCCAAAGGTTTCCTTGGGGAAGAAGTATCTTCCCCTCACTGGTAGACTTCAAAAAGAGGCTAGAAGACTATTTGTTGGGGATGGAGAATGGAATTCTTGCCCAAATCCAGGTGAGATAGCTTCTAAGAATATTTCTCACTCTTAGATTCTGAGATCTGTCCAGATTGAAGTGCTGAGAAAGGGTTTTGTGAAGGACCTGGGGCTGGATGAAGGGTCTAGAAGGATGGAAGATTAAGGGAGATTAAGTGAACACAGTAAACAAAGAGATGGAGGTGAAAATGGCAACGAATTACTAAGATGTAGAGGGAAGGGAGCATTTTGGCTGGTGGAAGTAGTGTCATAAAGGGGAAACATATAGTGAGAGATGAGATTAGGATGGGAACACATCTTGCTTTTGGCCTTGAAACTTCCTAAAATTTTACAAAATTTATTTTCTGTAATCACAGCTGCTCCTGGTCCTCTAGACCTATCAGGGAGATACATTAGATACTTGAACTGACTTCCATAGCAAAGGCTCCAAAACTGTCTGGAAGCACAAACACTACCCTCTTCTCACATGAGTATATCTTTTGCAATTTTTTTACATTTAAAAATAAATCTAAAAGCAGAGTGTCATCATTGGAAGGTGTGTAGTAAAGCCCTTAAAAATGTGACCACTTGGCTAAACAAATTGTGAAACATGAATGGAATGACATATTGCCATAAGAAAGGATAATGAACTTGAGGAATACAGAGAAGCATGGGAAGATTTATGTGAACTGATGCACAGTGAAATAAGCAAAGTAAAAAAACACAATGTACAACAGCTACAACAAAGTAAATAGAAAGACCAGCTACTACAAAACAATCACATCTTCATATTACAAAATTAGAAAAAACAAGCCTGACCTCAAACAAGAGATGTGAGTTATGAGAAAATACCTCTCTACTACTTTGTAGAGATGGGAGGTTCACAAGTATGGAAAATTGCAAAATTGCATATATTTTAGATTTTTTCCTAAATATTCTTTAGTTGTGTTGATTTTTCCTCTCCTTTTACTTTTCTTTAAAATATATACATAAACATTTTTTTTAATGGGATGGCTGTTTGGGAGGGGGAGAGAGAAAATTACAGGGGAAATTTTAGGTAATGGAAAAACCAAAAGACATCAATAAAATTTTATTTGAAAAAATTTTTTAAAAAACATTTTATTTGAAAAAAATGTATCCATATAGAGAGGTTTAACTTTAAGACGAATTCAGACTTTCAGATTTGATCCACAGGTGATCATTGTTATCATTATTCATTTCTCTCCTTCAAGTTTTCTGGTAAAGAATTTTTTATATGTAGTATATACATATATATATATACACATACACATATACATATAAACATATAAACACACACACACACACACACATATATATATATATATGTATAAATTTAGAGCTGGCCTTAGAATATACCCCTGGGGTATACCCCTAACTGTAGGTATCCCAGGGCTGTTCGGGATTCTTTCCAGGATTTGATCCCAGGTCCTCTAAAACTCCACATCCACCACTCTTTACCTTCCACTACCTAATTTGCTTTTGTCTTCTCTGTTGAGTAGAAGGATCTTCAGACTAAAGAGGGTACCAAGAATTATAGTAATAGCTAGCACTTCCACTGGGTTAGCATTTTGCATATATTGTGTCATTTGCTTCTTACAACGACCCTGTGAAGTAGGTGCTATAATTATTCCTATATTACAGATGAGAGAAATTAAAGTGATTTTTGCAGGATGACTGAGGTATTAAGTGTCTGATACAGGATTTGAATTCAGGTCACCCTGATGCTAAGTCCAGCTCTCCATCCATGAAGATACCTGGCTTCCTCTAAAACAAACATGGTCAAGTGTGAATTAAGTGAGGAAATAATAGCAAGATAGCACCTTCAGCTCTAAGTGAGTTTGAGTCTTCAGACAAATTATGTCTGTCACTTCAAACACAATAATGGAAGGACTTCTAGATGCAATTAATGATCCAGTTCTGGAAATTTTGGAATTGCAGAAGTATGAAGGACCTTAAAGGTCATTTTACCTCCCCTCACCCTAGGAAGCACCAATAGCTTCTATAAAAGCCCTTTGATCTCAAATCACTACCCTTTCCACCACTTCAAATGGAACTCTGGTGGTCCTGTGAAGAATAGGGGAGGTTCGAGAGGACAAGTTACAGGCAAATATAATTATTTAAAAAGAAAATAGATTTTAAAAACTAGATGGATAAATTTGACATAGATACCTAGGGGAAAAATTAGAGATTATTGAATGAGTGGTTTGAGAAAGCTTAGAAAGCAAAGTAGTGATTACTAGGAACCAGCATAGGTTCACCAAGAACAATACCAGACCTTTCCTTCTTTTGACAGTGGCCCTAATCCCTGTAAATTAGAACAATTTTGCAGAACATGCCTGGATTTCATAAAGTATTTAGTGAAAATTCTCAGTATAGAGGTAATGTGTCCTGGAGGAAAGTGCATTAGACTTGGAAGTAATAGGTTTGTGTTGAAATCCTGGCTTTGATATTCTCTGTATGACTCTGAGCAAATCAACTAATTTGAGCTTCTCTTTTCTCATCTGTAAAATGGAGATGAATAACACTTATGCCATCTTATACCACTTATACCATTGGTTGTCATGTGAAAAAGTTTGTAAACCTTAAAATACCATGTAAATGGGAGCTATTAGAGGCAATATGATATAGTGGAAAGACGGTCAGACATGCATTCAGAAGACCTGGGTTTGAATCCCATCACAGACATTTACAAACTGGGAAACCATAGACAAGTTGCTGTAAAACAAACAAATTTTAAAGTGCTATAATCTTTGCTCTTCAAACTCTAAAGTTAGTTATAAAATGTGTTATTATTATGTAAATGTGAGGAATGATACTAGTTATTTTTAATAATATATCTTTGTGGACTAGTTGACAGTAAGAGTTAGGGAGATTCAAAGCTGGTTAATGACCATCAATGTTCTAATTCTGGGATTCTGTGTTTCTATAAGGAGAGTTAGTCTTTGAAGAATATTTTATTGGAATGATGAATATAAGACCTGTAAAGGCTTGAAAGAAGCACCGAGGGAGAAAAGGCACACCTGCCTAGCTAGTAAGATCAGCCAAATCTGTTCAAGCCACCCAGAGTGTCACAAATAACAAAACCAGATCACACTCATATCTAGGGAAAAGAGGCTTAACTTTCCCCCATTTAATAAACAACAAATGACAGACAGTTTGATCTTACAGATGGGAATTATATAATTCTAGCATTTTAGAACTAGAAGGGGCCTGAGGTCATCTAGTCCAACACTCACATTTTACAAAGGAGAAAAGTGAGGTCTAAATTGGTGATATTATTTGTTCAAGGCCAAAAAAACAGGTCTCAAATTAGGACACAGTTTTCCTGACTCTCGGAATCCATCTCCCCTCTTTTATAACATAGTTTCCTACTAAGACGAGTGAATAGAATTCAATAGTTATACCTTCCCTTTGCATGCCAAGTGGGATAGGTCAGGTTGAGAAAAATAAGGGTGGCAAGCAGCCACCTAAAACCTACAAAACGAGGCCTGGGAAAACTGGGATGATAATCTTGAATCTCAAAGTCAGAAGGATCTCAGAAGTTATCTATCTACTCCAACACATACCTGAACAAGAATCCTCTCTACACCAGTGGTGTCAAACTGAAATAGGAACAGGGACCGTGAAACCATACATGAGAATCCCTACATATTGACTCAGAAAACTACACATCAGCATTATTTGTTTTATTACATTTTAATTTATTTCGTTAAATAATCCCTAATTACATTTTAACCTGGTTCAGGCTGCACTGGGGAGGTTTGTGGTACTTGCTGCTCCACTGTGTTTGATATCTCTGCTCTACAGCATTATTAATTGTTATCCAGCCATCACTTGAGAGACCTGGAATGAGAGGAAGCCTGCTACCTCCTAGGCAGCCCATTCAACTTTTGGTTAGTGCTAATTGTTGGGGAAAAGGTGATCTGAAATCTGCCTTTCTTCAGCTTCCACTCATCATTCCTACAAAGAGAACAAGTCTCAGTCTGTTTACAGAAAGCAGCCTTTCAGATATGTGAAGGCAGTTAGCATATTTCGCACTAAGGATTCTTGTCTCTAGGCTAAACCATCCCCATTTCGTTCAACTCATTTTGATAATCTTTTACATTTAAAATCTTTAGGTGATATGTGTGATCTAGAGCCTGTCACCATTCTCTGGATCTTCTCCATCTTTTTAATTTCCTTCCTAAAATGGGGCAATTGGAACTGACCCCAGCTGTGTGCTGGCCAGTGCAGAGTACAGAATACAATCTCTTTTGTCCTAGATACTACTGTCAACAACAAACCACTCAATCAACATCATGGATTCAGGGATACCTGTGTACAAAATGTGATACCTGAAATGATAAGGATGCAGAGAACAGGAAAGACAACATGGCCATGTTTGGAGGGGAGAGGAGGACCCTCTTATGGCAGAAATATGGATCCTGCCATTGGAGAAGTACGTCTGATGGCAAAGATCCAGTCCAGACCATATCTTTTTAGCAGCTTCCAGAGACAAAGAGCTCTCATATCCACATCTGAACATGTAAATCTCTGACCTTGGTCCTCACTTGGTCATCAGTCACTTACTTCTCTTTCTCTATCTGGCCCCATCAATCCCTATCTAAAAGAAACACAGAGGATGCTTCCTGAGAGTGATAACAAGGCAAGAGTTGCTACAGGTACATGATTAAAATCATGCAGAGCTCAGCACCACTCCTCATTATCTTCTTAGGCTATTTCACATTTTTTATTAAGTGAATAAAAAATTTAATTAGAAAAAATGTTCACATTTAAATTACAGCTCTGGAAGGCATATGGGGGATAAAAAATGATGGTTTATGCTTCTAAGTATACTCCTCCCCTCAGATGACACCAGAAAGCAAAGGAAGGTACAAATATGTACTTTAATTTCCTTTCTAATCACTCCTTCTTATCCATATATAAGTTATGTTTCCTCCAATATACCTCCAATCAAGGGTTCTTCTGAAAGGGACAAGGAATATGTAATATATTTCTTGGAAAATTTTCTATCAGGTTAGCAGGGCATATTTTTATGATGCCAGGCGGACTGGGAAAAGCTCCAAATGCCCTATACTATCTTGCAAACAGAATCTATTTTTAGAGCATCTGCAAAGCAAGACACCTAATATTGTACCCTAGATACATAGAAAGGACTTTGGAGGGTCAAATACTTAATTCAATTCAGTTCAAGATTAGGTAGAGACCACAGAGCTAGGTGCTAGGGGTGGAGGGTAGGGAGAGAGAAAATAGAAGTTGTCCCTTCTTTCATGGTTTATAATCTAGTACAGGGTTCCCTAAACTGGGGTCTGGGAACTTATAGCATTATACTGTTCCTCTATCATCTTCTTCTACTACTCCTAGATGCTCTTCCCATTTAGTTCATCCCCCTCCCACTTTTTGCCACTTCCTGCTCTGGGTGATGGTGGGAGATGGGGTGAGAAGACAGGGCAGGGAATAGTGGATAAAGAGAGACAGGTATGTTTAGATATTTCTGGTAACACCACAAATTGGTGAGATCTGGCAATCCATAACAAGTACTATAAAACTTTTCATATCCTTTGACTCTGCTTTGGGGAATGAAATTCAGAAAAGTAACCCAAAAGGAAAAAAAAAGTAATTTGTACTAAGTTGTTCATAGCAGTGCTATTTATAAATAACAAAAAAAAATTGGAAACAACCCAAATTGCTAACAATAGGGAAGTGCTAAGCAAACTATGATATGAAATTACATACTGGGGCAGGGGTTCTCCATCATTTTTGTGTTATGGACCCTTCTGGTACTCTGGTGAAGTCTAATGGACCCTTTCTCAGAATAATGTTTCAAAATGCATAAAATAAAATACAGTGAGTTACAAAGGAAGCCAATTAATATTGATATATAGTTATTAAAATTTTATTTAAAATAATTTACAGATTCAAGGCAATAAAGCTGTTGAAAATTACAAATGCATTGAATATATTAATACATAGAAATATGTAATATTTCTATATTAATATTTCTGCAAATGAAATATCAAGTTAAAAGAACAGGACACAAGATAGTATGCGCACACTGGTTATAGATGGTGTAAAAATGTATACATTTAAAAAAAATCAAGAGAGAAGCTTTTTTGTTCAACTTTTTTGTACAGCTACTCTAAAGTCCTAGATCCACCCATTTCCAAAGGTTCTGTCTTTTCTCTCTCTGCCTCCATTTCCTATCTTTGTCAATTTCGGCCTCATCATCTGTTTCAGTCCCTCTTCCCATGCCCTACACTGAGATCCAGTCCTGGAATAGAGGCAGCTTTCATGGTATTCAGGCCAGAGCATGGAGGGGAGAAGACCCAAAGATACTATCCCTGGGTGGGAGCCTGAGGCAGAACTGGCAAAAGCCTTACTCACATCTTCAAAGGACTAGAAGCAGCTACCAAAAAAAGTACAAGGAACATGCTTTGGAGCTATGGAAAGTGCAGTGAATGATGCTATCTAGGCTTAGAAAGATTACTCTAAGGACATTCATCTTGAGAGTGCTATTGTGAAATGAGATCTGGGTACCCAAAGGGGTAATTCTTAGTGGATTTAGAAGATACTTCAAGTACTGCTGCTCCTTTATTGGTACCAGCTAGAGCAAGGGTTCTTAATCTGAGGTCCATTACTTGATTTTGGGGGGGGGTGTCTTGTGAGCTCAAAAAAACATTATATCTTTATTTTCACTAACTGCCAACTGAAATTTATCCTTTCTTTTGATTAATGAAAAAACATTATTCTGAAAAAGGGGCCATAGGCTTTAGACTGACAAAAGGGTCCCCCAAAATAAGTTAACAGTTTTAGAGGGAATTGACCCAAATGCCCCAGGGAGAGTCCAAGTCATAGAGTATACATCAAGTTATTATACTTAGTTAGGGGTTCCTGAAAACCAGTGGGTTGTTTTCTGAAGAAGCAGTGAGCTCTCCCACCATAGAAGTTACTTCAATAGTAGCTATATGTTCATTGTCAGGGATGCCAGGGCTGGAGGAGAGGGTGGGATTCATGCTTATGTAAAGAAATAGATGACCACTCCAACTCTAGAATTCTATGAATATTCCTAGACCACAAATAGTCTTTTCTGTCAAATTTCCTACAACTTCACAATCCTATCCATCTACAGTGTCTAAGTAATTCTTACCAGCAGCAAAACTGAACAGCAGGCAATCTGTATTTTGCAATTTTTCAACTCTACAGGCAATGCAATTTCCATAACAGTCTTTAATTTTCCACTTTTTGGTAGACCATTTCAGTTCACTGACTTGCAATACCATATTTTTAAAATATACATGCAGCAGCCCAGAGGTTTTAGTTTCTTCTGAGTCTTCAATCTGTTACACTACTTTGAATTTCGACTTCCTCAAAACATAAGATGAAAACCTCATTGCTCCTTAATTTTTCCTACTACCTATCTGACCTTTGCTTCTGTTGTTTAACTCTAGGCCACTGGGCAGGAGCAGGCAACTGTGTTAAGTCAAGCATGAAGATCTGAAGCCTCTAGGCCACGTTGTCCCACGTTGCAGAAA
Source organism: Petaurus breviceps papuanus (assembly GCF_028583685.1). Lineage (NCBI taxonomy): Eukaryota > Metazoa > Chordata > Mammalia > Diprotodontia > Petauridae > Petaurus > Petaurus breviceps. Next base: position 14,627,735 of record NW_027185761.1, on the reverse strand, counting down.
AAACAAGTTTATTAGCATGATGGAACTACAGAGTTCACATCTGACACTGTGAATCCCTATCTGGTACACACTGACATATATAGAAAGAAAAAAAAATGACCCATTGAAAGGAGGAAATAGTGAGTAGCTTTTACTTTGTATAAAAGGCACAAGGGAGTATGATATTAATGGAAAGAAGGAAGAGAAGAACTCAAAAGACTAGAGTTCAAAAGTCATGGTTCTAGCTATGTGAACTTCAAAACCAAGTTATCCCAGCTTCCTCTTCTGTAAAATGCCCCTGGATAATACTGAAAGGCTTAAAGGCCATTTGGTGGGAAAAGCTCTGGATCTGGAGTCATGAAGATGTGGTTTGGAATTCCAGATCTCCTGCAGATCATTACCTGTGCGACCCTTAGGAAGGGATTCTCTTTTCTGCACCTCCATTTCATCATTACAATGAAGGGGGTTAGCCTAGAATTATTCCAGCTCTAACAGCCAGAGTCTATGAAGAGAAGATTAATGTTGGCAGATAAATTCCTCCTGGGCACTAATTTTAGCCCATTTCAGAGGAAGACTATTCATTTGTGCTAACAAGAGGGAGGACTCAATCATTCTAGATATTCCAGTTTACAAATGATTCTCCCTTCCTTTACAAGGACCAAGCTTATTGGCCCAAATGCATTTGGTATCTCTGAAGTAGTCAAAGCAAGGTAACTACCTTCTGTTTATTCATGATGCTGAATTAGAGTGTATACCTAGAAAGGGAACTTGGAGATCATACCTGATCCCTTCATCATAGAGAAAAGAAAGGTCAAGTCCACATGCAGTGACTTGCTTAATTAAGGTCAGTTGATGGTATATTGAGAACAAGAATCCAGTTCTTTAGACTTCAGGTTCATCTTTCCACCACATTACAAGAAGAAAAAGAGCTTTGCAGCCTATATTCTTGTACACCTACAACATTCCATTTGATAAAAAAAAAAACCAATGGCGATGAAGCTACCGCATCACTGTTCTGTTAGTGAATCCTGGCTGGGAAGGGGAAGGGAGCTGTGTGGGTCTGTGGGGGTTATAAAGAAGGTTTGGGCAAAGCACCAAAGAGGGAATAGCTAAGGTCCCATCGATCAAATCACAGCTGGGTAGCTGAAAATTTAAAGCACTTTTGAAGTCTGGGGATAAGCCCAGACACCTAGTCTTTCCAGAAAGCCACAAGCATACATATTCATTGCAACTAAATGTTTTTGCTGCATTTTATTTAACCTCGTCTCCCTCCCCAAATGGGATGTTTTATCAGCCTTAAGACTAAAACAAGAACAGGTGACATCATGATTTATTCACCTAGAAAAGGACTGGAACAGAGGACCTCTGAGCCCTTTCCAGCTCTGTCTATGGTTCTAAGTATAAGTTTCTTACTGAAACATAAAAACATAGAGCAAAAAAAACAAGGCTTTTAGATTTGGAGTCGAGAGGTGAGTTTGAGCCCTGCTCTGATGTTTATTATGGGTCCATGGGCAAATCACTTGGCCTTGCTATGCCTTGTTTGGTCCATCATCTTTAAAATAAGGATGATAAAATTTGAATTTCCTACCTCATAGGATTGTTATGAGTAGGCTTTGCAAACCTTGAAGCACTCTAGAAATGTGAACTATGAAGCATGTAATAATCATATAGAACTATCTGAGAAAAATCAGCCACCATGGCTGTATGCTGGGCCTCAGAGAGCAAATTAAAACACCAATGATTTTAGGACAAAGTCCATAAAATAGCAAAAATGGGAAGCCACTCTGAACACGGCAAATGTTGGCAAAAGCACAATGATAATTAATAAAATAGAAAATAAGTAAAAACTGTGTGACAATACTCAGCAACAACTTTTGCAACAATATCATATGACAACCACCATCAGCTTGAAGGAGGAGAAAGTTCTTTACAACCCAATTTAAAACAAAAGGGAAAAAAAATTCACCAAAACCATACCCCAAGAGATCAGTAAAAGAAGAAATATCTGTAATCAACAGTATGTAAGTCCCTGAAACTAAAATTGGGAGAGGTGAATGGTGTAGTCACAAAAGGAGGTTTCCTATTCCTAATACAGAAATGTAGAAAAATGGTACCACTTGGGCTGCATTCATCCATCACCACAAAATAACAATCACAAATGCAGGATAAGTCTGCTCACCAGCAGCAACCAGAGAGGGTTCTTAGGTATTCTGTGAATGCCCAACACTAGGAAACTCCCCAATTTGGGGCAGTGCCATTGATCAGATAGATAACGAACACTGCTGGGTGGCAGTAAGCCATATTTCCATCCATAAACTCCATCAATTTTCTTTCATAGCAACTCTGGCTCACCAGGTTGGAGTTGGCCAAACAAATAGCTCTCCAAGTCCATATAAATTAATTTCTCAAGAGATGTGATGGGTTTTAGGCTCATTAGATTTGTTTTTAGGACCAACTCTAAATTACATTTAAGAACCCAAGTGCCCACCCCTGTTCTATTAAGTCATTTTCTTTTCCACTCAAAATCAATCTCTCCCCAGAGTTTGTGGCTATGCTGGATTACAGTTTCAATGAACAAAATTATACTTTTTTTTTCTTTTTCTGAGGTGATATTCCAGGTATGATTAGGAGAGGTAGAGAAATACATTATAAAATGTCTAAATTTGGTAGGGGCCTTAGAGAAGATTTGATCCACCCTCACATACACATATAGGCACACCCCTCAGTCTTCCCTCCTTCCCATCTTTCTTTCCCTAACCATGTGACCCACGAGAGCCGCTTCCATCCAGGGCTGGAGCTGGCCCTAGGGTAGAGGCCAAAACCTCATCTACATAACTGCTGTCAGAATTAGAACCCAAGAAGACTAAGAGATAACTCACTACTTCATCAACAAACACCTACTATGTGCTGGGCATTGATGAGAATGTGGGTAATGTTTCATATAACCTTGAACTCTCAAAGTGGCACCCCCCCATGGAGAGTGGGAGGGTGATATAGTGTATCTGTAATTCTGTTCTTAGCAATCCTCATTTTAAGTGGTCTCTGATTTACTCAGTGAAAAGGCTTCTCTCTGTGTTACACGCTGGCATGCTGGGGACCACCACCTGGAAGACATTATACAAGGAAACAGGCTCCCACACAGTTCATCTTCAGCAACCTCAGCGGTCCCTTTTCTTCCCCTTCTCCCAACCTCCTATTTGCTCAACCATCATGCTGTTTATATAGGCAGTTGTCAGGATAAGCCATTATACTGCAGCTGAAGTTGTGTAAATATTAACACAACTAGGACAGAGTTCAGCTTCCTTGGGAAGAGATATAAAATTCTAGCCGGGTCAGTAGAATCTTCTAAAGGTCATCCAATCCATTCTCCTGCCTCCAGGCCAGCCTATATCCACCAAAGCATTTCAAACAGATGGGTGAGTATTCCTTGTATTAAAGGATATTTTATGGTATCCCTACCTACTATGTACCAGGCACTATGCTAAGGACGAGGGATAAAGGAGAGACTAATCCCTGTCCTCAAGGAGCTTATATTCACACATACACACAATATTAACAAAGTGTTATCTAGTCATTCCTTGAAAGGTCTGTAATGAGAGGAAGCCTGCTACCTCCTACGCAGCCCATTCCACTTTTGGTCAATTGTTGTTAATTGCTGGGGGAAAATTTCTTTATGTCCATCTGAAATCTGCCTCTCTTCAGCTTCAACCCATTTTTCCTACAATGAGAACAAGTCTCATCCTCCTTACATAAGACAGCTTTTCAAATATTTGAAGAAACCTATCCTATCTCCCGCTAAGTATTTTTCTTCCTCTAGGCTAAACTATCCCCATTTCATCCAACTCAGTTTTAAAATATTTTACATTTAAAATCTTTAAGTAGTATGTATGATTTAGCTAAAGGCTATTGCCTGGCCTAAATCTCAGCCAAAATTCCACCTCCCCCCCCCAGAAGCCTTTCCAGATCCCCCTTAATTCCCTGTTGATTATTTCCAATTTATCTTGTACAAAGTTGGTTTGCATGTTGCCTCCCTCCTTAGACTATGATTTCTTTGAGTAGGGACAGTCTTTTGCCTTCTTTTGCACCCCTAGTACCCAGCATATTACAGGCACTTGATAAAGGTTTATCGACAACGTATTCGAAAAATTTGTGTCCTAGAATTCTCACCCTGATAAGATTCATGATGGGTGTTAGATGAGTGTTAGGGGTGCAGGAAGGAATGTCTAAAGGGAAACCTTAATAGCAGAAAGGCAAGGGAAATGTGCCAAACCTTCTGGTTTCTTCTGAGAGATTTCTCAGATGACATACCAGGCATGCTAGAGAAAATGCAAGGGATTTAGGAGGCTGACTCTAACCAGTACAAAATATAGCCTGGGTAACTTTAAAAATAAGTGGTTACTGGGTGCACCTGTGTCTTGATCCTGCCTGCATCTTGGTGAGCAGCTGTTCTCCCTCTCCTCTGAGAACAGTACCAGTGGAAATGGGCAGGAGAGATTCTGAAGGTGATCATTTCCAAGAGTTAGGGATAGAAGAACTAGCTTTGTGATTTCATTGAAATAGAAAAATTCCCTCTGTCCGTGCAGGTGGGCACTTTGCAATTTATAGTATCAAAGAGTTGTCTAAAGAACGGAGGGAGAGGTTTCATGACTTGTTCAGGATCAACAGCCATCAAATGTATTGGAGCTATGACTTGAACTCATATTTTCCTATACAGCTCTAACCATTACACCAAAATGGGTGACAGGCATTGGGTCTTTCACTGGAGAATATAAGAACTGGGCATCTTCTCATTCCAGTCTGAAGATAATAACTGAGTCGTCATACTTGGAAGCAATTTAGTTAGCCAAGATGACTGACTTCTGAAGTGCTGTTGAGGTTCTTGTATTTTGTTTGGGAAGAAGGCAGCTGGAAGGAGACAACCAAGGAAGAAGGAAGAAATTGGTATATTAAATCAAACTAATCATTCAGACATTAGGTTCTCCTAGGAGTGACCCTTAAGACCTGGAAGAGGTTACCAATGTCATTTTAATTCAAAAGACAGATGATGCTGGGGCTATATTTTCTCTGCTTCCCCCTTCCCCGGAAGTAAAGTTCCTATCTTACTGAGTGTCAAGCTTGAGAAAAAGGCCAGCTCTCTATCTCCCCGCAGGCTGCAGGACACGGAATCAGTAAGAACACTTAAGTTTTCCTAACTTCTTAGCAGCAGGGATAGGCATCTCCCAAGCACAATATCCTCAGGGTCCCAAGGCTGTTCACTACCAAGGGTTTGGGGTGGAGTAGGAGCTGTTTAAAGAAACAGGTCTGTAACCACCCAGCCGTGCTAAGTGGAACACGTTTAAAGACATTTAAAAAATAAAGATCATATAGCACCAGGAGGGATCCTCCCCTTGAGTCACCGTTAAAAGGCCCCTCCTCCTGGTCTCTGCCCAGTACAGTTCCGTGCAGTGGAGCCCGAGTGTGCAGCTGTGCTGTTGATGAGGGGGAGGGGAGCACTGGGCACTCAAATATGAAATCTATATTCATCACACACAAGCATACTCAGAGACAAAAATTAATTCACACTCTGCAGACACATTATCTAGATTCCCTCACTACCTCTGGACTCACACAAATGCATTTATAGACCTACAGTCCAAAAATTCACACAGATGTTCTGACACACACAAATACACTCACGGACTTCCTCTGACACTCATACACACACACAATAAATGCACGTTCACACTTCTAGGCTCTAGAACAAATGCCCAACAAATAGTTTCTCAGACACACAAATATCATATTTACACTTGCAGACTTTCTCAGATATAACTTATCTTAGTGCCTGGCACACAGTAGGGGCGAAATCAGTGCTTGACTGACTGATACATCCTGGGGTACACAAGCCTGCCGGCGCCGTTTCAGACCGTGTCATACACAAATCCACACACTGGAATACTCTCTCTCCGACACACTGCTTCCCTCAGACCCCCGACCCCCAGACCAGCGGCTCCCTCCAGCCAGGCGCGGCCCCGAGGAGCCACGCTTGCACCCCCACACCCGTAAACTCGCAGCGCTCCCTGTGCTTGCATTCCCGGACACTCGGGGCCATTCCCCCCAGCACACGCACGCACGCACGCACGCACATTCCGAAATGACAAGCTGCGGAGCTCGAACCCGAGCCGGGAGCCCAGAGCCCAGGGGCGGGGGGCTCCGCGGCGCCCCCTCTCCCGCCAGCGGCCAGGTCCGGCCCAGCGGCCCCTCCAGCCTTACCAGCTGTCAAGCTCCAGCTCCAGCAGCGACTGGGTCCGCTCCGAGTTGCAGTGCAGGCACCACATGGCTGGGCCCGGGCCGGGCCGGGGGCCGGACAGCCCCGGGCTAGCCTCGCCCTCCGGCGCTGACCTCGGCCGCCGCCGCCTCCGGGCCCGCGCCGGCTGCCAGCCCAGCCACCGCTACCGCCGCCCCTAGCTCAGGAGCCTGCCCCGGAGCCTGGCCCCCAGCCCCCGCCCCCGGCCCGGCTCGGCCTCGGTCTCGGCCACGAGCCCGAGCCCGCAGCCGAGCGGGGCTGCGCGAGGGAGCGCTGGGCAGCAAGGAATGGGACCAACAGCTCGCCGGCCGGCCGGGGAAGGAGGGAGGCCAGGGAGGGCGGGCGGAGAGGGGAGGAGGTGGGGGGGGGGAGGAGGGAGGGGGAGAGGGGAGAGAGCAGAAGGGAGGGGGAAGGGAGTGAGCAGAGGGGAGGGGGAGCCTGGAGGGAAAGGGGGGGGGGGGGGGGGGAGAGTGGGGAGAGGGGAGGAGAGCGTAGAAAAAAGAGGGGAGAGAGGGGAGGGAAGAGACTGGTGGGAGGGGAGAGAGGAAAAATAGTGGAGGGAGAGAAGAGGGGAGAGAGAAGAGAAAAGGGAGGAGAAAGGAGCAAAAAGGGGACAATAGAGGAAAAAAAGAGTGAGGAAGAGGAGGAAAGATGGGGGAGTTGGAGGTGGGAACGGAGGGGAAAGGTAGGATGGAGGGAAGAAGGGGTTAGGGGATGGGGTACAGAGGAATGTGGTGGACTGGGGAGAAGAGAGAGGAGAGGAGTGGGAAGAAGTCCTGGCCCCCCCCCCCCCCCCGGCCCCAGATTGAGTCTTGTAGCCCCAGCTACAAACAAGCGGTTTCAGGGCGCAAAGCTGAAATACAAGTGGCAGAAACCCTGACTGAGGGAGAGATGCTCCTCACCCCCCAAACTGTCTGTCTGGAGGGTCTCCCCGCCTGCTTTCCCCAGCCCCCCCCCCCATCTTGGAAAGGCAGCCGGGCTCCGGGCTCTGGGCGCTGGACCCAGGCCAGATCCCCGACACAGGCCCCATCGCCGTCTGGGGAGTCGGGAGGCCTGCCCATAAAGTGAGCCCGCCCCACCAGCGGCCAGGAAACCGGGAATTCCAGGGGAGGAAGGGACGGGAGGGAAGGTAGGGAAAAGAGATCCATCCTCCCAAGCCACTGCAGCATCCCTCACACTGGGGAAAAGGGGTCGAAAAGCTGGTGAATGTCAGTAGTCACCACTATGTAGGGCAGGGAGAGGTGGTAATGGGAACCAGCACTTCCCTGTTCTCTCTACCCCCTCCTCCCAGCTGCCCTATTAACTTTACAGGGAAAATAACGGGATTCTCAGTTTTCTCATCTGTAAAATGAGGGAACTGCATTAAATAATGAGTTTCCTTTGGCTCTAGATCTATGCCCAGCTACCAGAACCTATCTCTCTCCACCTTTAAAGTCACAACCTGCCCAGGCACCGAGGAGGCCAAAGATTCTAATTCCTTCCTACACTCTCCCCTTTCCCCACATAAGATGCACCTCCCCTAAAAACCCCACTCTGCTAACAGTATTGATACAGTTTCTACACAGGACCAAAGCTAACTCCTCTCAGGGTCTTGCCTTTTTCAGCTCTGTAATAAGGGTTTGGGGCACCAAGATCTCTTCAGGACTGAAAGTCAATGTTGGAGTGATAGAATGAAATCTAACTATATGATTCTATAGGTAAGTAAATGAGGCTGTTTAATATCACAGCAGGGCAGGCCATCCCTAAGTGAAGGCAGGAGAACACCTCTCCCCTCCTTACCTGATAAAAACCTTTTCCCCTACCCCAACCTGTTGGGGCTTCTTTGGTATTTAAATATTTCCCTTGGCTTCTGTTTTCTTGGGCCCAACTCATGGGTGGGGACTCTAGTGTTGACGCACTCACTTAGATGGTTAATATTTATTTTTGTTTAGGTTTTGACTTGAAGCAGGATCTCTGTACCTACTCCCAGCCAACAACCCCTGCCCTTCCTTCACATTTCCCAAGAGTAGACAGATACAAACAACCTCGGTTACATACAGGTATGTGTATATACACATTGTCTGAGGCTCCAGGGGCAGTAGAATGTGGTTTTCCTTATGTAAAGAAGGTTAGGGGAGGTCACATGGGCAGTGACTAAGATCCCAGTGAGGAGGATTCCTGATCCTAGCACACTGAAAAGCCATCCACATCAGGCTTAGTTACTGTACCTGTGCTACTCTTTCTCCTGGCCAGCACTCCCAGAAAGCAGGGAGACCCTTTTCTCTGGAGGCCAGTTGGTAGGCAGGGCAGCAGTGGGGAGTTAGTGAGGGGCTGGGATGAAGCAGCAGGATGTGACTCATGCCAGAGGACATCATAATTTGTACTCTCTGGGCTTTCATCTGGGGTGGGGGGGGGACTCAAAGGGCCTTACAAATGAGCATTATTCACACAGCAGATGGGGAAACTGGGGCACAGGGAAGGCTGAGAGGCCTCAGGCAGGCTTAGGAACAGGACCCAGGCACTACCCAACTCTAACAACCCAGCAGGCACACTCCCAGCAGGAATCTAAATAAGAGACTTTTTGTGTGGGGTTCGATAACAGGGCTGTGCTGGATCCAAACACTGCCTCTCCCCCCAGAAATGTCCTCTCTTTTTTTTTCTGGCTTCTCTTATTAAGGACTTGCAGTGTTTTCTCTGCTTAATTTAAAAATAATCAACAAAGCTGCTCTGGTTATTTCTTTGAACAATGCTCACACTGAGCCCTTCTGAAAAGGGAAGGGGCCTTTTCAATCCAGTAGCTAATAAACGCTACAGAAGAGCTGCAACCACACCCACTATGCATCTGTCTTGGGGGGAAAAAAGGACTTGAAATGGTCAGGTCTGGAAAAACTAGCAGAACAACCTGAAAAAGGCAGGCTAAAAATAGATTTCAATAAATGGACCAGAAAGGGAACTCTCTCAAACCCAGCTGTTCTCTGGCTTTGCAGGCTTCGCTGGCCGGCCATGACAGCTACAAAACATTTCTTCCCCAAGAATTCCAGGAACTTCTTCCATGCACAGAGCCCCAGCCTTAGGAATGGTTTTGGCTGCTTTGCATGGGCTGGGATTTAGAAGAATGGACTTGAGTTTCCTTGTGAGCATTCATTAAGAGCAGAACAGGCCCCTGGAAACTAAATGCCTATTAATTTTCTACTCTGTTTTGCTGTATTTTGGTCTGGATGTGTGTGTGTGTGTGTGTGTGTGTATGTATGTGTGTGTGTATTTCTATAGAGTTAACTGCACCGGCTATTAATAATTTGGTGTTCTATGTGAGGAAGGAAGCAGAAAGAAAAAAAGAAAAAGGAAGAAAGTTATGCCCTCTAGAGACTAAAGGCAACTGAACTCCAAATAGCAAATCAGATGGTCAAGGTTGACTCTCCAAACCCACCCAAGTCACACAATACCAGTCCTTTCATTAAGAGAGCAGAATCTCAAGAGCTGAAAGAGACTTCATTGCTCAAACTACATGAATAGGAATCCCCAAATGCATTTTTAAATACTTCTTAACTCACTTGTACAAACTGATGCAAAGTGAAATGAGCAGAACTAGGAAAACAGTGTACATAGTATCAGCAACATTGAGTGATGACCAGATATGAATGACAGATCTCAGCAACACATGGATCCAAGACAAGTACAAAGAACTCATGAAGGAAAATGCTAAACATATCCAGAAAAAGAACTGATGGAGTAAGAATGAAGATTGAAGCTTATTTTTTTTCACTAACTGTTCTTTCTCATGGTTTTATTTCCTTTTATCTGTTTCTTTTTCCACAACTGTGACAAATATGGAAACACATTTTTCATGATAGCACGTGTATAAACTATATCATACTGCCTACCATTTTCAGAAGAGGGGAAGAGTGGGGAGAAGGGAGCAAAATTTGGAACTCAAGGTTTTGTAAGAATGAAGGTTAAAAAATTTTCTTAATACATAACTGGTGAAAAATAAAATAGTTTTTAAAATAAATAAATACCTCTTTTTTTTCTTTTTGGAGGGCAGGTGGGCTAGTTTTTGTGTTGTGTCTGAGGTTGGATTTGAACTCAGGTCCTCCTGACTCCAGGGCCGGTGCTCTATTCACTGTGCCACCTTGCCGCCCCTAAATACAGACCTCTTAACCAAAAGAAGGTACCATCTTCCTCCTTTGTGAAACCTTCTCTGATCCCCCACCATTTTTGCTCTATACCCCACCAGAAAGTGACTTTTCTATTATTTGTGGAACTCATAACATCCCTGATGAGATATTATCTGGAGTTGTCTTGAACACCCTTGGTGAAGGAATAACACAATTCCTCTCAAGGCAACCCATTTCAATTTTGGACAGTTCTATCAGAAATTTTTTTCCCCTTAAACCAAGAATTATACAATAGTATTATCTCCATTTTACATCTCCATTTATAATAAACTAAGTCTCAGAGACATTAAATGACTCACCTGGGTCACACAGCTTACACTCTTCAAAGGAAGGTCTTGAACTAAGGTCATTTGACCCCAAGACCAATGTTCATTCTATTGTACCACAAAGTTCAAAGAACACAATGTATATCATTTGCCCCTCACTGGCATCTTCCTCTTTGAAGACTGTAAAGATTCAACCTCTTTTTTTTTTTTTGCAGGGGGAAGGCAGGGCAGTTGGGGTTAAGTGACTTGCATAAGGCCACATAACTAGTAAGTGTTAAGTGTCTTGAGTCCGGATTTGAACTAAGGTCCTCCTGACTGCAGGACCCGTGCTCTATTCACTGTGCCACCTAGCTGCCCCTAAGATCCAACCTTGTAAACTCATTCTACGGCTCATGGGTTTGGGGAGAGTCACAATCACCATTTTCCCAAAAGGATTTGAGCATAGGTACAACTGTCTCCTGGTGCCAATGAATCAGAAGTCAAGATTTTGGACTTTGGTTCTTGATCTAATCCCAAGACTACATACAAATCCTCTGATGACCTTGGCTGTGCATTGATGGTTTGTTCACAGTGTCCTGTTCTCTCCCTTCCTTGGTAACTCACTAGTTACATATCATAAAAATGTAATACTCCCATTTCTCATGTTTCCTCACCAGAGGGAAAAGGTAAGAATTGGGGAAAATGGATCCTTCTCTATTGGGGATGAGACAAAACAAAATTCCAGAGTAGCTAAAGTTCGTTTTTATTTTGATAGGTCCTCTGTCATGGCAGCAATCATACTGGGGCATTGGAAGGCATTGTCTCAACTTGGGACAGCTACCTAATTCCATGTTACATATAATGATGCCCATAGCAATTTCTGCAGCTCCACTGGTACAGAACACCAAGATGAAGAGGCAACGCAGCCTCCTCTCAGTTTCTGAGTATAGTGTTGTCTGGGTATTTAGTGCCTCACTGGGGTATGCCAGAGGTTTACTGGTTTAGAAAGTTACCTGAGTTTGGAACATTATTTTTCCACTAATTATTATCATCATCCAAAATCTCTGAGTCATCTGGGAATCTTTTTCTCCTCTCTCTCTTACCCCCAAATCCAGTCTATTGCCAAGTACAATCTATTCTGTCTCTAAAGTAGTTCTCAGATCTCCTGCTTTCTGATTCTATTTCTGCCAAGCTAATTTAGGCTCCAGTCCCCTCTTTTATGGACCATTGGGACAACCTTGTGGATTCTTGTGCTCTAGAACTGGAAGCAATAACCAAGCCCATCCCTCACTTTACAAGTGCTGGGAATGCACTCTCTCCTCACCTCTGCCTCTTGGAATCCTTGGTTTCCTTCAAGACCCAGTTCTTTCCTGAGATTTTTCCTCATTGTCCTAGCAGTTAATAGTGCTGTCCCCGCTTAGGTTACCTTGTATCTACTCTAAGTATCTCATGGATATACCTATTTACATGTCTCCCTCATTAGACTGTAACCTCCTTGAGGGCAGGTACTGTTTTTGCCTTTCTATGTACCCCTGGTGCCTTAGCACCTTTCCAACATACAGTGAGCTCTTAATAAATGCTTGTTGACTGATAGATAACTACAGGGTTTCCCTATTACCTCCATGATCAAATATAAAATCCTCTGTTTGGATTTTTAAAGCCATTAATAACCTGACCACTTTCTACCTTTCTAGTCTTCTTATATCTTACTCTCCTCCTTCTTCCTTACTTTTTAATCCAGTGGCACTAGATTATTGTTCCACAAACATATTCTACTAACTGTGTCCAAGGTTTTGGGTTTTGTTTTTTTACTGGCTGCCCTAATTTCTAGAACTCTCTCACTCCTTATCTTCTCCATTTCCTGGCTTCCCTGCCCTCCTTCAAGTCTCAGCTAAAGTCCAGTTTTCTGCAAGAAGTCTTTCCCAATCCTCCTTAATCAAAGTGTCTTCCCTCCAGGATTATCTCCAATTTAGTCTGAGTATAGCTTAGAAGTCATTGCTTGTATGTTGTCTCCCCCATTAGACTGAGCTCCTTTTTAAAAAAGTAATTAATTAATTTTTAGTTTTCAACATTCACTTTTATAAGATTTTGAGTTCTAAATTTCTCCCCCTTCCTTCACCTCCTCCTGAAGACAGCGTGCAATCTGATATAGGCTATACATGTATGATTATATTAAACATATTTCCACATTAGTCATGTTGTGAAAGAAGAATATGAACAAAAGGGAAAAATCATGAGAAAGAAAAAATAAAAAAACAACAAAAGAAAGAGAAAATTGGATGCTTTGATCTGCATTCAGGCTGGATAGTTCCTATTCTGGATGTGGATTGCATTTTCCACCAGGAGTCTTTTGGAATTGTCTTAGATCATTGGTTGCTCAGAAGAGCTAATAGACTGAGTTCCTTGACAGTGTTCCTTTGCATTTCTTTGTATCCCCTGTGCTGGCCATTAATAAATGTTTGTTAACTTGACTGATAACAGCTGATATTTATCTACTTCTTTTAAGGCTTACAAAGTACCAAATATCCATTATCTCATTTGATCAGATAAGGAAATTGAGGAGGGAGACATTATGTGACTTGCCCTAAGTGAAACAAGAAGCCAAGTTAGGATTAGAACTCGAGTCCCCTCTTCAAACTCAATGCTCTTATGTGGCAGATGTCTCAACCAATTCTCCTGATTGGTCTACCTCCCACCAAGCTCCTAATTCTCTAATCCCCATTTGGAGCATGGTTTCTTATGCAGTCTTCCTGTCAATTATCACTCTTCATGATCTTTGAAATATGGAGAACAGAAAAGATGCTGTAGGCCTGGAGAAAGGCAAAAGTTGTCCCAGTTTTCTAAAAAAAAGGCAAGAGAGTGGAATCTCCAAACTATAGGCCACAGAGTCGGTCTTTCATTCCTGGCAAAAATATAGAATGTATTATTAAAGAGATGGTAACCAAACATCTAAAAGGGGAAGTGATGAGTTTCAAAGACCCAGCAAAGCTTCAAGAACAAATCATCATCAAACTAACCAAGTTTCCATATTTGACAGTCGAGATGCTACAAGATCAAAGGGAAACAGTAGAAAGCAGTTTACTCGGATTTTAGCAGAGCACTCAATCAAGTTTTTCATGCTTTTCTTGTGGAGGGATGGAGAGATGTGAACACAAGTAAATTCAGAACTAAATGAGTGACTAGTCCCGTTAACGGTGTGGAGTCAACTTGGAAGAAGCCTTTAGTGCAGTGGCCCATTTGTTGAACATTTTTACTTATGACTTTGGAAAAAGGAAAAGATAGAATGCTTCACATTTTTAAAAAGATGAAACAAAGCTAGGAGGAGTAGCTAACATATTGAAAGAGAATAAGAATTCAAAGAGATCTTGAGAGCTTGAATTTTGAACTGAATTGGGGCGGCCAGGTAGCACAGCGAGTAAGAGCACCAGCTCCAGTGTCGGGATAACCTGGATCAAATCCGGGCTCAGATACTCAGCACCACACCCAGAAACACCTGGCCGTGTAACCTCGAGCAAGTTACTTAACCCCGATTGCTTTTAAAAAATATATTGAACTGAATCAAATTTATATCATAAAGTAGAGTAGTAGGTCTAGAGTCAGGAAATCTGAATGCAAATCCAACCTCTGATACTTTACTAGCTCTATAGCCCTGGACAAGTCACTTAACCTCAGCTTGCCTCAGTCTTCTCAATTATAAAATGTGGATATCAGTAACTATCCTTCAGGTTGTTGTGAAGATTAAATAAGATAATATTTGTAAAGAACTTAGTACAGTGCCTTGCATATAGTAGGTACTTAATAAATGCTTATTCCCTTTCCCTTCTCCTAATTGTTGTTGTTCAGTCCTTTCAGTCATATCTGGCTCTTTGTGATCCCATTTAGGGTTTTCTTAGCAAAGATACTGGAGTGATTTGCAATTTCCTTCTCCAGCCCATTTTACAGGTGAGGAAACTAAGGCAAACAGGGTTCGGTGACTTGGACTTAAGTTTAATATTCATTATTAACATTTTCTCCATCACTTTCTTAAGTCTGGCTAAGCAACAAATTAAAAAATCAAACCTTGATTTATATTGTCTCCCCTACTAGATTCTGAGCTCCTTGAGGGTGATGACTATGTCTAATTATTGTTATGACCGTTAATAACTCACATGTATTAAGTGCCTTAAGATTTAAGAAATGCCTGTTCTATGACAACCCTATGAGGCAGATAATACCCTTAAAGTGCTAATTAAATGCTAGTTGCTATTATTATGCCCTTTTTACAGTTGAAGAAACTGAGGTTTATAGAGGTTTTGTGATTTGCCCATGGTCACACAGTTAATTATGTGAAATTCACTTTTGTATCTTCCATAGTATCTGGCACCTGGACATAATGGGACAAACATTAATAAATGTTTGTTATAAATGATATTAATATAAAATGATTCATAATAATAACCAACTATGCATGCTGGGCATCTCACCTTTGGGAACCCTCATTTTGGCTATGATTTGGAGGGTAATACTTTGATTCCCATAGTTATTAACCTTTCAAAAGGAAAGTTTCAAGGTTTTAACTTTCATTCTTCTGATGTGTCAAATTGGGAGGCAGGTTTTCGGTAGAAGGGGTATGTGCCAGGAGAACATCAGGAAGGTCCTACCACCACGTTACATCTTATGACATGAAAGTAGACACTTGGGCAAATAGCAGGGAAGGGGCGAGGGGGCAGTAATCAGTATTAAATTACTCAGAGCACACCTTGGGCATGCATGTAGTTGGTTAGACATCTGAAATATCAAAGTGATTTTTATCTTGGCAGTAAATCATCATAAACGTATGTCATCTGGCTCAAGTCTATACTGCTAAAATGAGATTATACTTGATTTAGAAGCATAGGATTTCAGAGCTGGAAGGGTCCTTAGAGGTCATTTAGCACAGCCCTCTTGTTTTACAGATGAAGAAGAGGGAGCCTGGAGAGCAGTATGGACCTGCCCAAGATTACAGATGGACTTGCTTAGTGGCAAAGCAAGGACTAGTATCCAGGTTCCTTTCATCTCTGGTCCAGTTCTCTTTCCTCAAGGGATAACTGTGTTCTCTGAATTATCATAAAAAACTGTAAAAATTGATAACACAGAAGAAATAAACATTCACTAAAGGTCTCTTATGTTCTGGGCACTGTGCTAAGCCCTTTATAATTGCTATCTCTGGGGCAGCTAGGTGGTGCAGTGAATAGAGCACCGGCCCTGGAGTCAGAAGGACCTGAGTTCAAATCCAGCCTCAGACACTTAACACTTATTAGCTGTGTGACCTTAGGCTAGTCACTTAACCCCAATTGCCCTGCCTTCCCCCCTCCAAAAAGGCAACAAAAAATTTGTTATCTCATTTGATCCTCACATCAATCCTGGGATTTAGGAGTTAATATTATCACCTCCATTTTAAAGCTGAGGAAACTGAGACAGAGGTGAAGTTACCTACTCAGGTTAACAGAGTTAATAAGTGCCTCAGGCCAAATCTGAATTCGAGTCTTCTTGACTCCAGACTTATGTGTTCTATCTGCTGAGTCACTCAGCTGCCTCTAATAATGAACAGTTAATGAAAGGATTGAGGAATGCTGTAAGAATGTGTTGAAAACAATTAGAGGATGTATTGGGATATGGGGGAAGCTGTCATTTCATTGGTGTGAGGAAACTCCTTTTGCCATGATGACAGTCAATATATCTTAGGGAGCTGCCTGAGACAGAAGACGATTAAGTAACTTGCATAGGGGCACACTGCTAGTAAGTATCCGGAAGTAGGATTTCAACCCAGGTCTTCATAATTCCAAGCCCAGAATGCTATTCATTATGCCACACTGCCTCTTTGGGACTAGCAAATTTAGGTCACATGAATAGATAGTAGCTGATAAGATATTTGAGGTAGGAGCTCCAAGTCAGGGAGTAGAGGACAGGCGAGGGAGTTCTGAACGTATCAGTCAAATATGTGATTGAATTGGGAAGTCATCTTATCCTGATGCCAGTTTCAAAAGGGATTTTTAAGAATGTTTTTTCTGGACACCTTTCATTGATCCATTTCAATGGGACGGCCAGAATTTCACACATAAATGTGTATTCATTCAGTGATAAAAGCCAAGTGGGACCTCCAGAGTCCCTCCCTACATGAATTCTATTTTTGTGTGTGTTTGATTTATCTATTAGGTTTTTTTTTTAAAGAAAATGTTTGCTTTTAGTTTACAACATTCAGTTCCACAAGTTTTTGAGTTCCAAATTTTCTCTCCCTTTGCCCCCCAAGGCAGCATGCAATCAGATCTAGGTTCTAAACATTAGTCAAGTCCTACATGAATTCTTGTAGGATCTCATGACTTCTCTGGTATACCATGCCTAAGCTGTGCTTCATTTGGACACGCATTGTGGATCCAGTTCCAAGAAAAGACAGTGACATTGGCAAGATGTTCAATGTGACCTATTAGCATAGTATAGTGGAGAGAGTATTGGATTTGAAGTTAGAAAGCCTGGGTTTGAATATTGGCTTACAAGCCATTTACCTGCCATTTTGAAGGGGGTAGTAAGGCTTTGTGAGTTCACCAGTGTGGGAAACTTCTTTCACTAAGCCCTTAGTATATTCATCCTCGGGAGCTATCTTGGGCAGGTATGGGTGATATGACTTGTCCAGTGTCACACAGTTACTTCATCTCTCAGGACATTAAAAGGATTGGATTCTATTAATTCTACAATCTTTTTGAGCTTTAGATTCTATGATCTGTATTTAATGTGTGAAGAATTTTTTTTCAGGATAAAGAATTTTACTTCTCATTTTGTTCTAAATTTTCCCACTTCCTTATATGCACACTACCCCCCCCCCCCCCCCCAACCTTCAAGACCAGTGTTTAGGAATTTTCAACATATTTAGGAGCATACTGTTTCTCTCAGCTCTATCCCAGAACAGAATCAGGGGCCAGGATCTGCCACTCACCAAGTCCAAGGTAGCTCCCCGGTACCAGCTGGAGCTTCCCCAGATGGGGAATGAGGAAAATCTAGATCTGGGAGTTTCCTATGCAGGGAGGTGCCAGAAGCATTGTGGGGATAAGACACATTCAGAATCCAGGATATAGGTTACAGGATACCAGCGTACTGACTTCTAAGAGCCCATAGATGGAGAACAATGTAAGGAATGAAAATAGCTTCAGTACCAGGCTCCAAAAACAAGAGGGTGGAGAGAGGGGGCAGGGAAATGATGAGAATCAGGGTCAGGCTGCAGGACTCCATACCAGGCTAATAACAGGAGTATGGGTTTTGTGAACAGTTTCCTTTATCTGTGCACTCGGTATCCTGGGGATTAACTTTTATACTTAGATGCCTGAGGCAAATCACCCTCTTGAACCCTCTAAATTTGTGTTGCTGGACAGCTCCAGCTGCCCCTGACCCCTTTACTCTCCAGGGAAAGTCATCTCTAAGACACAGAAGGACTGTGGACCCTCGAACCAGTCTCAAGACAAAGACAAAAAGTGATCTATTGCCAGGTGAATTGGGGAAATACTGCTCTGAACCACTCACAACAAATCTATAATTTTTCTCTCAAAGGTGGGCAGGGTTAAGGAGGTAAATAAAGTGACTTGTACCTAAGCTAAAAAAAGCCAAGTCATTGCAACTTCTGGGTTTAGATAATACTAACAATCCACTCCTAGATTGTGCTTTAAGGTTTACAAAGTCCTTTGTGTACATTATTTTGTCTGATCCACACAACAGCCCCTTAAGCTAAATACTGTAGGTGTCATTATTCCCATTTCAAGGATGATGAAACTAAGGCTTAAAGAGGTTGGAATGACTTGCTCTTATCACAATCCCATCCTTACAGCCAGGTGGGAGTGCTAGAGCTGGAGTCAGGAAGACCTGACTCTGAATCTGGCTCCAGACATTTACTGGCTGTGAGATCCTGGGCTAGTCACTTAACCACTGTTTGGCTCAGTTTCCCCATCTGTAAAATGGGAATAATAATAGCATCTACCTATCTTATTGTGAGGATCAAGTAAGATATTTGTGAAGTGCTCTGCAAACTTTAAAGCCTTATATAAATGTCAGCTATTACTTTAGCAGTGGTCTTCAAACCCAGGTCCTTCCTGACTCCAGGTTTGGTGCTCTTCCTAGTATACTTCCTTGCCACTCAAAGGATTCTTTTTTAAAAAAAAACCCACCATGATATAGCATGAAAGAGGAGTCACAAAAATCATATAATTTATATGGAAAGGACCATAGAGATCTAATCCAAATTCCTTCTTAGAACTCCTAATATCCCTTATTGATTATCATCCAGCTTTTTCTTGACACTTCCAGTGACAGGGAACTCATTCCCTCAAAAGGTAGCCTATTCTATTTTGTTTTTGTTTTTTTGCTCTTTTTTTTTTGGAGAGGGAAGGCAGGGCAATTGGGGTTAAGTGACTTGCCCAAGGTCACACGGCTAGTAAGTGTTAAGTGTCTGAGGCCAGATTTGAACTTAGGTCCTCCTGACTCCAGGGCCGGTGCTCTACTCATCATGCCACCTAGCCACCCTGCCTATTCTATTTTGAACTGACCCAGTGATAGAAAGCTTTTTATTGAAGAGAAATCTTCCTCCAAGTTGACCCTGGTCCTTCCCCTTAGAAGCACATAATACAAGTCTTCTCCCTCTTCCATACAATAATCCCTCAAATAATTGAAGACAGTGATCCTGTCCCCTCTGACTCTTCACTTTTCCAGTCTAAAAAAACCAATTTAGGGGCGGCCAGGTAGCACAGAGAGTAAGAGCACCGGCTTCAGTGTCAGAACGACCTGGAGATCGAATCCCGGGCTCGGACACTTAGCACCCACCCAGAAACACCTGGCCCTGTAACCTTGAGCAAGTTACTTAACCCTAATTGCTTAGGGGCGGCCAGGTGGCTCAGCGAGTAGGAGCACCGGCTCCAGTGTTGGGACGACCTGGAGATCGAATCCCGGGCTCGGACACTCAGCACCACACCCAGAAATAACTGGCCGTGTAACCTTGAGCAAGTTACTTAACCCTGATTGCTTAATTAAAAAAAAAACAATTTATTCAGCTGTTCCACAAATGATATAGTCTTTGGTTCACCTACCTTCCTAATTATCAGCCTCTAAACATCCTCCTAAAATATGGCACCCCAAACTGGAGGAAAATGGTGATCTGACACAATTAATGCAGAGTCTTAGGAGAAGCCATGACCTGAAGATCATTTCAGGCCAGACATGAAGTTTTAAATTTTAATGACTATTTCTGAGTTACATCTATCTCTGTTATTTTCTCTATGCTTTCCCAATTCAAGCCATCAGATAAGTTCATCCAACTGTCTGAAAGCCTCCCCCTCTCCTTCAGTGCCTCATCATGGCATTGAAATAACTCAGTACTTTTTCAAGCTAGAGGAAATGCTCAGGGTTTGGGCCAAACAACGGAGTGGACCAAGAACCAGACTACTCAAATGCAAAGTTCATCACCACGTCATCTACAGAATGATGGATTTTGTGGCCATAGCAGCTCTTGAAGACCATCTGCAGAACTGTGGAGGACTTGTAATCTTCATCAACAAAATGGGATTAACATGGAATCTTGAAGTATTTAGAAGCCAAAATAAAGTGACTCATAATGGTTGTCTTTGTTAGCAAACTACTCTTTCTGTTTTTCCAAGCTATGCCTTATTGCCTTTTCAATTAATTTTGAGGGAACAGAATTGGGATAGAGGGCTAGGGACAGAGTGAGCTTTGGTCTCAGAGTGGGAGATCTGTTTAGTCCTCAGAGTTCACTCTCTGTCACAAAGAGGACCAATTAGACATTTACCCCTGATGATGGCTTTGGGGAGACCAGTTGGCCTACTGAGGCTGATCTTTCATTCCATAGGCACAGTAGACCTAGACACAATTCCAGTTTGCTTCCCATGCATGCATACTAACATCACAGGACTGGTCTTATACACAGTAAACATCTTCCAAGGACCTGGATGAATAGTGTGTTGTGATTTTACAAAATGTTCATTCTGGTATAGAAGTGAAAAACTCTTCTTGGTGAAGCAGTGCCTTTGGGCACTTCTGTCAGGAAGAGAATGAAATCAAGAAGATAAGAAGCAAAAGATGAAGGAGACGATAGAAATTAGAGATATATGTAGAACAGAATTGTGAAATGTTAGAGCTTGATAACAGAAAGTCCTAACAAGGAATGAGACAGAGAGAACATATAATAGAGAATTCTGTTTTAGGGCTGGAACAATAGGGCATCAGGTCGACTGAGGAAATGTTCCAAATGACACACAACATTTAATCCACATCAGAGCCAAGCATGGTCTTGTCAGTGGCAGAAGGAAGATCCTTAGGACAATTTCCCCAGAGACTGGTACTTGTTCATAATAAACCAGACTTACACATTAGCACACAATTGATTTCCTCTAATCTGTAAAGAAAGACTTGAAGCATCGTCATATTGGAAGGGGCCTCAAGAGTTCACTACACCAAAATCAAGCACAGAACCATAACATGCATTCACTGGCTACCACCCAAGAAGAGGAGCTGTGTCTATTCTGGATGATGCCTCGCCAACTGCAGGGCCTTACATTGGTTCCTTATTGCCTTGACTCCAAACCTATGTATTTCTGGCTATGAGGGAAGGGGGAGAATTCCTTGTGTCTCAGATTCTGTCCTTCCAAGATGGAGATCATGAAATAGGGCCTTGTGTCTTCTCTGAATGCAAAATGAAATGCCTTTTGTCTTATTGGGTTCCTAACTGGAGAAGGTGGAGGGAAGCATTGTGTATGGGATAGAAGGCACTTTTTTTGACAGCAGCTTCCAGTTTAAGCCCAGGAGACTGCAAGACAGACTAATTGAGATCTCTTCCTTTCAGGGGCCCATCACTGCCGCCTCCATATCCTTCCTGCTCCCCACCCCTCTCACTTCAAATAAGAATCAATCAGTAAACATTTATTGAGTTTCTACATGTACCAGGCATTGTTCTTAATGCTGGAATGATGTCCAGTGGAGGGAAGGGGCCCTGCTGCCCTGCAGGAGCCAATGGGAATACATTATCCCCAAGAGGAGGCTAAGGAGACAAATCAGTGCCCCCTTGGATATGTGCCTCTCCTCCAGCAGGATGTTCTTTCCATTTATTTATGCTCACTGGCCACACCCCAAATGACAATGCCTACCAACTATGCCAGGCCTGAAAAACCTATTAGAGTATGAGGGGAAAAGGAACATCCTTACAGTCTGCAAGCTTTACTACCTCAGGCTCCATTCACAAATCAGTCACACACTCTCTATGCAGGAAAAGAGCGATCTGAATCCCAAGATCATTTGCTTCTATTCCCAGCCCACTCTGGGCTATTTTCAGCTCCCTCCTCTGGGAACACCGACCTGAAAATAAATGGAAAGAAAACGGTGACCCAGGAAAGGGCTCTGTGGCATTAGCTAACTCCTTCTGCTTATTTCCTCTGTTGGCATTTTGCAAGCTTCTCCAAGAATGTAGGTGTAAATGAAAGGTCTCCCCTCTTGGTTCTCCTCTCTCCCTCCCATCCTGGCTGGCTGCTTGTACCCCCTTCTCCATTCAGGATGGGAATCTGATAGCAATTTGCATTCCTTACCCATGTGCTGGTTAACACTCAGCTCCTCTGCTCTCCAGCAGACCTGCTTTTCGCCAAAGTGAATGGGTCTGATTAAAAGCATTCCTCTCTAATAAAAGAGATCTTTAAAATACCAACAATGCCGGGAATCCCAAAGGAGTTTGGCTTTAGCCAGGACTAGGGAGGATGGAAGGAGGGCCTGGGGTGGAAGAGTGTAGTAGTTAGCAATTAATACTGAAGTCACTGCAGAATCTTTCTTTAATTACCTCATCTCTTAGTTGCTTCTCTTCAATCGAGGCCTCTCCCCCCCCCACTCCAGTTTAAGTCAACAGCTCTGAGTCTCTTTGGCCAGACAGAGGATTACAGGAGAGATGATGCAACAGCAGTAGCTCGGTGAGAGATAAAATGACAGATGAGGGGGTCAGAGAGTGGGGAGGAAATTTAACCCATGTGGAAACCCAGGTTTCCTGGGTTTTAGCATAAGTCTGTAGAAGAGGTAGACCATCTGGGGATTAGAAGGTGGAGGAAATAGGTCTGAATCCATGTTCTTCTACTGGCTACCTGTGTGATTTTGTTTCTTCAGGCCTCAGTTTCACCAACTGCAAAAGGCTAGATTGCATTTAATGACCTCTGAATTCTCTCCCAGCTTTAAAATCTCTGACCTTATGATCTCCTAGAATCCAGGGGAGATCTGTAATTTTAGAATTGTACAACCATTGGGAACAGAAAGGGAGAGGAAGAAAGCCAAACAGAAGCATCCAACCAGATGGCCAAGTCATTGGACAGCTGTGGCCTGGACACATGGGTGATGATAGGGAGCAAATGAGCTTTTCATTTTTTTCTAAATGCCCCAAACCCAAAGTTAAGGCTACATTGGGGGAGCATGTGTGTAAGCAGGAAGTAATTGACCTTTGATGCTCAGCTCGGCAGAGACCACAACCCAAATCTTGTCCTCCGGGCCTACAGCCTCATTAGGAGGACAGGGGTGCTAGAGACAAAAAATGAATAATAGATGTAAAGCTTGCCTAAGGGGAGGGGTATAATCATTCGTGACTTTTATATAGCTATTTATGGTGATGGAGCAGGCATATATTATTAGCTCATTGGATCCTGACACCTACCCTTGAGAGGTAGGCAGGGGGGAAAGCTGTTTATCCCAAAGGTCATTAACTTCAAGTCTGTGAATTTATTTTAAAAATATTTTGATAACTGCATTTTAAATATAATCGTTTACTTTGGAATCCTATGTATATTTAAAAACATTCTGAGAAGGGGTCCATAGATTTTACTGGATGGCCAAGGGGGCCATCACACCTACACACACATTGGTTTATTCTCAATTGGCAGATAAGGAAACTGAGACTTAGAGGTGAAATGTCCTCCTTAAGCTCAAATGGCTAGTATTGGACTGAACTACAACTACCTCAAGTTTCCTGATTTCATTGGATTACTCCAAGATCATTGAAGGACACTGTGGATCAGTGTACATCAGTGGATGTTGTGGGAGGGTGGCTAGGGGAGTAAAAAAACTATTGAAATGTTCATGTTTCTAGTCTACAAAGCCCTTTCCCTACAAACACCCTCGGGGAGGTAATACAAATTTACTCCCATTTTACAGATGAAGCGATTGAGGCTCAAAATGGTTAAGTGAGTTGTCCAGTTTCACATAGGAACTAATGTGTTATGACTCCGAGTCCTCTATGCCTTCCTCTTTTTTTTGGCGGGGGGGCTGGTCTAGATCTGTGATTTCATTAGTACATGTAGCAGTTATCTTTTGGTAGCACTGAGGGTAGCTGAGACCCTTTTGGGGGGTTCAAGAGGTCAAAATTATTTTCATAATTATAACATGTTGCTTGATTATTAAAACATTCCTCTTTTTTCCAACTACATATCTTTGTAAGGCTGGATATTCTTAATAGACTTCAACCAAAACAACATATTGCAACAGATTAAATGCAGAAGCAAATAAGAGAATCCAGCTGTATTTTATTAAGCTAGACATTAAAGAGATTTGGAAAAATACATAAAACAATGCTACTCATTAAATTTTTTTGTTTTGGAAAATTGTTATTTTTCATAAAATATATTATTTACATCAATGTGTGATATGTTTATTATTATTTTAAATTCATTAATAAATATTTTTTAAATTATCAGTTTTAATTTCCAATATAGTAAACATCTATAGAGAAACATGGATAAACAAAAGTTCTTTGGGGTCTTCAATAATTATTAAGTAATGGGGTCCTGAGAGCACAGGCCACTAAAGATTTCAAGGGTCCCATATTGACATTATCTATATTCTATTGTGTTTTTTATTTATTTTGTTAAATATTCTCCACAAGTGAGTTTGGTTCTGGACTTACTTGTAAGTGTTGCAGTTGCCCCTGGGAATGTGGTGGCAGCAAAGTGTTAAGACACTTTGCCGGTTGGGGAACCTTAGGTGAAGGGATTCCCTCTATCAAAGCAAATCTAGTTGATTTTCTGCAGTTTGTCTTCTAAGAATTCCCTGGGACTTTTTGAGGTCAAATGACTCCCCTTGGGGCACATCCTAAGTGTCAGAGATGGGACTTGAACCTATACAAGTTCCAAGTTCTCTTTCCTATACACTATATTATCTAGAAGGTGGCTCAATGTCAGAGCAGATTTAGGTTTCAAGGCAGTACAGTCCAGATGCTCACATATACACAACAACACCAGTAAAAGAGAAGACAATTTTGCCAATGGGGCGAATTAGAAAGTGGTACATTGACAGATATGGAAAGAAGGAAGGAAGGAAGGGAGAAAGGAAGGGAGGGAGGGAGGAAGAAAGGAAGGAAGAAAATGAAAAAGGAAGGGAAGAAGAAAGGAAAAATAGAAAGAAGGAATAAACATATATTAAGCACCTATTCTGGTCAGGCAGTATGCTAAGCACTTTACAAATATTATCTTATTTGATCCTCACAATACTGGAAGGTAAGTGTTATTTTACCCCCATTTTACAGTTAAGGAAACTGAGGCAGAGAGAAGTTTAGTGACTTGCTCAGGGTCATGCATTTCTGAGGCTAGATTTGAACTCCTTTTTTCTGCTGACTCCAGGCCCACTGTGCCCCCTGGATGGTAGGAAAAAGTAGAATGAATTAGCAGAATGATTATAGTCTGCCAAGTATTTCAGTCCTTGAAGGAGTTGTGATTTCATCATTGTGGGTACTGTCTCCACCATCAGGGTTGTTAATCCCCAAGCAAATCAGGAGACAGTAAGAGAACACCCAGCTGAGTCTGTTACCTGGTCCAGGTGACATAGAATATAAGGAAGAGGGAACTGGCAGATGTGATTATTGAGACAATATCAGTGATTTTTCAAAGATCAAAGAGAATGGGAAGGATACTACAGAAGGGGAAAAGGGCAAATTTGTTCTGAGATGAGAGAGAGAGAGAGAGAGAGAGAGAGAGAGAGAGAGAGAGAGAGAGAGAGAGAGAGAGAGAGAGAGAGAGAGAGAGAGAGAGAGAGAGAGAGAGAGAG
>NW_027185761.1:14555717-14601602 GCF_028583685.1 Petaurus breviceps papuanus | reverse complement strand
AAGAGAAGAGAAGAGAAGAGAAGAGAAGAGAAGAGAAGAGAAGAGAATGGAACCTATAAACCATAGGCCAATGAACTTGACTTCTATTCCTGGAAAAATTGTAGGATATATCACTAAAATCATTATATCACTTGAATTCTGAGCAGTGGCCTCAAACGTCATCATGGTTTCATTAAGAACAGGTTATACCAGTCTAAACTTACTTCTTTTTAAAAATAAGGTTACTGAACTGATAGATCAGAATTCTATAGATGTCTTTTATCTAGATTTCAGCAAAGTATTTAATAAATCCTGTCTTCCTATTTTTATGGACAAGATAGAGATATGGGGGCTAGAAAAAAGTACAATTAATATGAATTCAAAAAGTACAATTAATATGAATTCAAAACTGATTGAATGGCCAAACAAAAGAGTGCTCAGTCATTAGTGGTTCAATATGGCCTTGGAAGGTCTCCATTGGAATATCCCTGGTATCAGGGCTTTATCTAGCTATTTACAAGTTTTTATCAATGATTTAGATAAAGACATAGCATACTTATCAAATTTTCTGGTGGCACAAAGCTAGGAGGGATAACTAATTTAATAGATGTCAGGATTTAATAAGAAATTGATGAGCTAGAATGTTGGCCAAAATCTAACAAAATGAAATCTACTAAGGATAAATGTAAAACCACACAGGTAGGTTCCAAACTCGGCTTCATAGAGTATAAGAAAGGGGAGCCGTGGTTTGATAGGAAATACCCTGAAAAATTTCTTGGGGATTTTAGTTGAATGCATACTCAATACGAAACTGCAGTGTAATACTGGAGCCCCAAATATTCAAGGCAACTTAGGGTTCCACTAAGAGAGGCAGTGTCCAGGACTAAGGAAGTGATGACAACACTCCTGTGCTCTTCTCTGTCAGACTACATCTGGGTACCACCTTTTAGAAAGAACATTGCCACTCTAGGCAATAGATAGAGGATCAATTGAAATAGAGGTCAATTGAAAGAATTGGGGATGTTTAACATGGAGAATAGAAGACTTGGGAAGGGAGGATAGAGTAGTTGTTTTCAAGTATTTAAGGGTTGTCCCAAAGAAGAGATCAGACTTGTTGATTTGGTTTTAGATTGAAGAATTGAGAACAGTTAGTTGAAGTCAAAGAAGACATGCCTGGATCTCTACAAAAGTGGAATGGGCCGCTTTAGCTTTCCTAATAAGTAGTAGGTTTTCCTTATGGAGATTCTTATTTAGGGAAGGATTGAACCAGATCAGAGGTTCTGTGCACTTGGAAGCTTTTAAAATTACTTTTTTGATTCCTGTATTTCAACAGAATTGGCTTTCTTTGTAATGCTCTGTATTTTACTTTATGCATTTAAAAACATGATTCTGAGAAAGGATCCATTAGCTGCACTAGACTTCCCAAGGGGGTCATGACATAAAAAAGGATAAGGATGCCTGGACCTAGAAGGTCTCCAAAGTTCCTCTGGAATGAGGTTTTGTGAATACAGTTCTTTTATTGGCCAAAAAGAGGATGCTTTTCTCCCTTTGATTTTCTTGGTAAGGAAGCTCTGTCCACCAATGCACTAAGAATTTCCTAGAGTCCTAGCTATGATATTCTGTGTCAGATTAAGGACTTGAACCCAGGCCTTCCTGATTCAAAACCATACCTCTTGCCCCTCAAACAACTGGAAAGAGGTTGTGAGTCTCTGTGATACTTTCTCGCTCAGTTATTAAGTATCCCAACCAGATCGTGAGAAGTGTGACTGACTCCTCAGCATCTTATCACTTCTGACAATCATTTGCATCTTTCCATTCTCCTTCTGACTTATCCGTGTTACTGTGGCCCAGCCACTGTTCAGAGGTAATTGGCCACTGACATTGCAGGTTTTCCTCCTCCAGGTAGACCTCATTTTACTGCAGAAATATTGCAGGAAGGATGTGGAAAGAAAGATGAAAAAAAAAAAGACTTCTTTTAAACACGAGAACATCCCACACAAAAGCATCCCGCCAACTGAACTACTTTGCAGAGTAAGGAATTCTTATGTGATGCAAATAAAAAAATGTCTAATCTGTTTGGTTTATAAATACAAATTCCCCAGAGGCTGCTAGGGCACTAGAGAGCCTAAGTTTGATTTCCTGTTCTGCAATTTATGACTTGCATGCCCTTGGAGGAGTATCTGGGCCTCAGTTTCCTAATCTGTAAAATGAACAGGTTAGAACTAAATGATCTCTCAGTTCCCTATGACTATGTCCCTACGACTCCATTGAACTCAGAGGGGATGGATAATTTTAGGAAATTTAGAAAAAACAATTAGAAAATTTACTAGGAAATACATATCATTCCATAGCATTGCATGAAAGCAATGTTGAGATGTGGGGACTCACTTTTTTTTTTTATTGCTGTGATATAATCACATCTCTCTAAGTGAGACTAATTGAAAGGATCATCAGCTAGACAGGGCCAAGTCTGAATTGCGGATTTTTTTAAAAGGAAATGTCACTGGACCATAGAGTATTAGAGCTGGAACGGACTTTATACATGATCTGGTTTAACCTCTTCATGTTAGAGAGGTGAAGCTTTATAGTCTGGGCACAGCCAATCTAGAACCTCAGTCTTCTGAATCGTAAGCACAAGGCTCTTATATCAAGTTGCTTCTGAAGTCTTATTACTTTCAAGTACAAAACCGGCCCACATTAGCTCTAAAGTACCTTCATCTAACATTCCAGAATTCTGGCAGATACAATATCATAAACCTAATGGCAAACAAAGTGGTGTCAAGTAGCTTTCTAGCTGGGCCTGCCTTAAAGGAATAGATAAGGATCACTTATAATGAGCCCTTGAACAATTTGTTTGCTAATGGATGCTTTGCTAAGTGCTTACAAACAAATGGTTCCCTTCAGAAGGTTAAACATTTCCCTCAGTACTTACACTCTTGCTTAATCAATTTGCAGACCAAACCCTTTTCCCATAAAGAGGTAAACTTCAACACAGCTTGGTCCACTTTACTCAACATCTTGACTTAGTAGGGGGCTGGATTAGTAAGACTTTAAGTTAATTTCATTTTTACATGAAGAACATAGAATATTCAAACACAACACAGTCTATTTGTTGAACTCTGGTCTCAAGGAGGGAGGACTCAGTTGACACTAGGGTTGGCTTAGGGTCCATTTGGGTAACACCACCACTAGCTTCTTCTTTGGGTAAAATGAACAATGGTGGGCCTAGAGCAGAACTCAGCTCTAACCTGCTAAGGAACTTGACTCTGCCAGGAAAACTCAAGACCCAAAAATGGCCAGGCCAACTTTGGGCTCTCCTGGAGTTGGGCTATAATTAACATCTCATAGGGAACACAATCCACTGAAATTTTGGTCTATCTAGCAATTTACATAAATTACTGTAATTTATGTGTTAATAGTGAAGATATCAAGGTTTGTAAACCCCTGGAGTGCTACAAATGCAATTTGTAATTACAAGCACACAGCAATTTGTACAACATGTCATCTAAATCTACAGTAATTATTACCCTGGTTAAGAGTAATTTCAAACTTAATCACATTTAATACACCACTATTCACATAGAACTAAAAGTAAGAAATGGACATTTATCCTGGTTTAGCTTAAAGATCCAAGGGGAGTTAGTTACCTGTGGTAGAGCATACAAGGAAATCACTAGACAAAGTCAGAGAAGAAAAGCAGACTGAGAGTAGGTCGGGGAGGAGATGGGAATACCCCCAATAAAATTCTAGCAAACTGGAGATCAGGATTTTGGATCCAGAATTGTGGGGTATGTAATAAATACAATGGCTAGCATTCTCAGCTCCATTTCTTTGACCAGGAAGCTAAGGCTTAGAAAGATTAAGTGATGTGGTTTTAAGGATGAACTGATTAAATGAGATAATGTATGTGAAAGTGCTTTAAGAAGTATAGGGCACTAATTAAGTGTGAGATAACAGTGATTATTAATAATAAACACCTTATTACTATTAATCTTCCCCTCTTTCTCTTTGACCTGTAATTTTCTTAGTATAGAAACTTCTTTCCTGATACAGACTGGATTCCATTTATAACACACACACAGCCTTAGCAGGCTGGCTGAGGCACAGAGAGAAGAAGTGAAGAGCCCTCCCTGCTCATGGCCCCAAATCTTGAAGTGTCTAAGGCAGGACTTGAACTCATTTCTTCTTCTTTTTTTTTTGTTTGCTTTTTGGAAGGCAGTTGGGGTTAAGTGACTTGCCCAAAGTCACAAGGCTAGTAAGTGTGTCAGGTGTCTGAGGTCGGGTTTGAACTCAGGTCCTTCTGACTCCAAGGCCAGTGCTCTATTCACTGTGCTACCTAGCCACCCCGAACTCATTTCTTCTTGATGTGAAGTTCTGTCAGCATGCCTCTCATCATTGGTTATCTATATATCTATATATACAGATAGATAGAGAGAATAAAAACAACAATAAACATTTCTAAATCTCTAATAATGAGCTAGGCATCAGCAGGCAACTTAGCATTACTCTTTCTGTCCCTCCTTCCTCCTATTCTTTTTCTCTATTTCCCTCCCTCTTTCTCACTCTCTCACTTTCTCTCCCCTGTCTTTCTCTTCCTCTCCCTCCTTTCCTCTCCTCTCTCTTTCTCTAGTTCCCTCTCTCCTTTCTCACTCTCTCTTTCCCCACCTCTTTTTCTCTTTTCTCTTTCCCCTTTCTCTGTCATTCTCTCACTTTCTCTCCTCCATCTTTCTCTCCCTCCTTCCTCCTCTCTTTCTCTCCCTCTCTCTCCTTTCTCATTCTCTCTCTTTCCTTTACCTCCCTTTTTTCCTCTACTCTCCCTCTTTTTCTCTCTCCTTTTATGTTCTTGCTTTCTCTCCCCAATCTCTTTCTTTCTTTCCCTCCTTCTCCTCCCCAGTAGCTCCAGATACTCAGCCAATACTCTCCTACTTGGAAGGTTATGTGCTAGAAAGTGTGGGGGCTACACAGATGAGCAAATCAGGTCCTGCACGCATCGAATTTCCCTTCCGGCAGTGCTGTATGATGGAAGAAATCACGAACTTGGAATGAGGAGACATGCAATTGGGTCTGGGCTCAGCCACCAGATAGCCATCTAACATTGGTTTACTCCCTTGTTTAGGCCACAGTATTCTCATCTGTTCAATGGGCATAATAATACCTACAGTGTTATTGTGAGGATCAGATGAAATAATGAACCTTAAAGTATAGCTCCTTTAAGGCAAGGACACAGTACCCAAGCCCAGTGACCTGAACTTGATGCTTGATAAGTGTTTACTGAGTTGTTGAAAATAAAACATCTAAAGCACAATAAAGATATAAAATATGATGATGATGAAGGAGGAGGAAGAGGACAAAGAATAGTAATTTTTATTCATAGTACAGCCAAGTATATTTCATCAAAAGCTGTTCTTCCCCTTCTCCCCCAATGGAAGTTTATGATTTCCCCCTATACTTTCATCCTTGTATCTTATTTCTACCACATCATACCAGGTTCAAAATCCCCTCGTGTCTTATTTTACCTTCCAATCATAGATGGCTATAATTTCATCTCCTTCCCTAGCTGTCACACTTAGCTCCTTCAGCCTGTTTCCATCCATTGCTCCCTTCACAACCTGAATGGTTAGGTAGGACCCCACCAGGTCTCCCTACAAATACATCAGCTATTATTGATTTGGCTCCAAAATATCCTCTGCTCTCTGGGTACCATTTCCTTACTGCAAGCAATATTTATCAAATGTCTACTGAATACATAATATTTCAGTAAGGCATTTAGTGGGAAGGGGGAGAAAAACAGGGACTTTCTCCTGGAACTAGTTTGGGGCTGGTCTGTTGTTTGAGATTTGTTTCAGCTTGGTTGAACAGCCAAAGAGTGAGGAAGATAGACCAATCAGATTTTGGCCCTCAGAGTACTGTCCTCCCTGCCCTCCTTCCCAAGTGGGGACTGAATAGGCATTAAAGGCACTGGGTTTGATCATCACTCACTGAGCTCTTATAATTACTGTTCATTAATGCTGGATGGCACAGCCACAGAGGTCTGTGCAGGGACCTTGCTGGTTTCTTAAACCCCATATAATAACTTCTCTTTTCGAAGGAACTAAATTAAACTAGAGAGAGAGGGGGCAAGATGGGGAGATACATAATGTGCCATTTTCTCTCTCTATCCTGGGGTATTTTTTTTTTGCCTAAGTCTTGGATACTAAGACTAATAATTTCATTCTGTAGTTAATGGTGCCTACTTGTCTGGAAAAAAAATCACAGAATCACAGTATGTTACAGCTAGAAGGGATGTTGGACATTATTAGCTAGTTCAACCCCATCATTTCAGGTGAGGAAACCAAGGCCAAGAAAGGTTAAGTGATTTGCCAAGGACATTCCACTACCATGTTTCCCCGATAATAAGACACTGTCTTATTAATTTTTTGGACAGAAAAACACCAGAGGGCTTATTTTCAGGGGAGGGCTTATTTTAATGAACATTGTCAGCAATTTTAATAAACAGGTAAATGTGAACAAAAAAATGTACCAGCAAGCAAATCACTGGGGAAGAACAGGATGACGCACTCACTGCTGCAGCTCTGATTGGATGCAGCTCAGAGAGCGGCGTGCGTTTCACCCGGGGGAGGGGGGCGCAATCTCAATAGGGCTTATTTTCGAGGAATCTTACACAGTAAGGGGAGGGCTTATTTTTGGGATAGGTCTTATTATCGGGGAAACACGGTAGTTATTGGAAATTTTGTTGTTCAGTCATTTCAGTCATGTCCAACTCTTTGTGACCCCATTTGGGGTTTTCTTGGCAGAGATACTCGAATGGTTTGCGATTTCCTTCTCCAGCTTATTTTACAGATGAGGAAACTGAGGCAAACAGGGCTAAGTGACTTGTCCAAGGTCACACAGCTAGTGTTTGTTTTTAGAAACAGTTACTATTTTAATATCTTTTAAAGGTTTATACAGTTTTCCCCACCCTGGCCCTTTCCTACTTTTCTAGTCTTCTTACATAATATTTCCCTTTGCCCCAACACCCACTCATACTGGCCTACTTGCACCTTTACTCTGACCATCTCACATTCCTTGGAATGCTTTCCCTCTTCATCTGCACCTCTTAGAATACCTGGCTTCCTTCAAGACTGCCTTCCCTTCTAAGGCTATCTTGCATCTCTTTCTACTCTGTAGTTATCGTGAGTGTGTGTGTGTACATGTAGACACATATGCATATGCACATATATCACACATAGGATCACATATATACACATGCATCATGCATGCACACATATATACACATACATATATATGCACATAACACATACTTATCTATGTACATGTGGTCTCCCCTAGAGATAAGCAGAATGTAAGCCTGCTGAGGGCAGGGACTGTTTCCAACTTCATCTTTGTATCTCCAGTACTTAACTGAGTGCCTGGCATAGAGTAAACTCTTAATAAATGCATATTGATTGGAGAACTTTGTGAAGTCAAAATTGTGCTAATACAAATTTTCCACTTAGCAGATTAAGGACAGATGAACAGATGGGAGAGGTGATCGGCCCAGGTCTTACTGATTCCAGCACTGTGCTATTTCCACATTGCCTGGAAGAGCCGGGATTAGCACATAGGTCTCCTGACCTCTTGGCCAGTTACGGTAGTTTTCTTCTTTATAAAATGGCGGAGTTGAACTAGGATCAAAGGATCTTAGATCTAAATAGATCTAAAACAGTGAAAGACCCCCTGGAGCTGTCTAGTCTGACCCCTCATTTTATAGATAGCAAAACATGGGCTCAGGGAGGTAGACTTGTCAAAGATAACTCGAGTAGTAAGTGCCGGGGCAGAATGATCTTTAGATTCACTCCAAGAACGTTCAGTCGCAAAAAGCTATGATTCTATGACTCTTGGCTGTATTGTATAAAGGTCTCATCCAGTCAGACCCCAGACTCTATAATACCTATGTCTGCCTATCCTATCATATTCTTCTTAGGTAAGAAGCCTGCAAGGGTAAGGCTGTAGGTTCCAACATTACAAGAATTAGAGCTGGAAGGAATCTCAGAAATAATATAATTTAGACAGCTCATTTTACAGATGGGGAAACTGAGGCTCAGAAAGATCAATTATTTTTTCAAATTTTACAGGGAAAGTAAGAAGCATAGTCAGGATTTGAATCCTGGTCTCCTTTCTCTGAATCCAATATTCTTTCTAATATATCATTCTCTTTAAATAGATTCTTAGAGACCAGGAGAAATAGCTCTCCATGTTGCCTTTAAAGTATGACTGCAGGAGTCAGACTGGCAATGCTTTTGTGCTTTGCAGAGAAAGAGAAAAGGAGGATCGATGTCCAAGTACAGGCAGCCAATGCATTTGTTGAGAAGTGTCATTAATAAATGCCCCAGAATGGAAGGCATATCACCTTCTCAATTATACCTATGGCAGTAAGCGCCACTAAACCAGGAAACTGCCCTGGGGTTGTCTTGCTTGACCTTTGGGGCACAAGAGATCTGGGGAATATATACACCTAATGTGAGAAGCAATGTTTATAGGTGGCAAGCCTCAGCAAGACTTCTCTGTGTAGCTTGAACCAGATTTTAAAACACAATCGAGAAATATTTTCAAAATAAATAAAAATACAATCTGACACAGATAATATTCATCTGTGATTTTCTAAGTCATTATGTGATCACCAGAGGGGTTCTATTTCTATTTGAATTTGATACCATGGTTTCAGAGTGTATAATTGGGGTGTTGGGATCAGGAAAACTTTGGCTCAAATCTATCCCTAGCTGTGTGACCATGGGCAGCGACTTAGCTTCTCTGAGATGGAGATGAAGAGACTGAAGCCCAGGGAACTTAAGTGATTTGCTAAGTTTGTACAAGTACTTCATAAGTGGAATCTGAGCCTAGGTCCTCAGAGTCAGTGTCAGTTCCAATGTATCATATTCTGCCTCATTTACAGCATGAAGAAAGAAGAGCATGTAAGCTTGTGGAGAGTGTTTCCCTCAAAGTCCAGTTTCATAGGAGAGGAGAGGGTGAGGGCCTTTGGGAAAGACAGGAGGCAACTTTCCAGCAGGCCCTCTCCCTTCATCACCTAGGCCAAAAAATAAAAAAAAGTTCCAGCCTCAGGGAGAACTATCACCATTCGAATGAGCACCCTAGAATAATATGAACATTCTAGACAATGCACACCAAATTAAATGAGCGCTTCCATTATA
This sequence comes from Petaurus breviceps papuanus, assembly GCF_028583685.1. NCBI lineage: Eukaryota > Metazoa > Chordata > Mammalia > Diprotodontia > Petauridae > Petaurus > Petaurus breviceps. Next base: position 14,592,435 of record NW_027185761.1, on the reverse strand, counting down.
CAAAGTAGATCAGGGAAAAAAAGCCTTGTGTACAAGAAACTGGGAATCTCTATCACATAGGCAATGAGATAATATCACTGGGCTCAAAATCAGGAAAATATGAGTTCCAATCCAACACCAGACACTTACTAGCTGTATGACCCTGGGCAAGTCACTTAACCTATCCCAGCCTCAGTTTCCTCATGGGTCAAATGAGGATAATAATAGCACCTATCTTGGAGTTGTTGTGCAGGTCAAATGACATCAACTAGTGTATAGCGTTTTGTAAACCTTACTGTGCTATATAAATTCTAACTATTTTTTATGCTTTGCTTTTCCTTTGAAGCAGATAATAAATTCAACTCATAGCTTTCAAAGCCATCTTGCTCGTGTGTAATAACTGCTTAAAGGTTCATGAAGCATTTTTCATACATAAAATTATTTAATTCTAACAACAGCCTGGTGAGGTAAGGACTATTCCTTCAGTTTGGCCCCAGTGAGGCTAAATGACCTGCTCAGTCATACAGTCAATAAGTGTTTTAGGTGAGATTCCCACTCAGGCCCTGCTCAGGCCACTGCATTATATGGTTACTTGTATATACAAGGTAATTGGAGGGTGTGGGTAATAGCTAGCACCTGCAGCAATCAGGGAAGACATCATGTAGGAAGGGATGTTTGAGCTAAACTTGGAAGGAAACTACATCTTCTAAGGGGGTACAGGTGAGGAGAGAGGGTGATTCAGGCACAGAGGGCCCAGAGTTTATCAGACAACAGATCCTTGGCAGGTTGTAAGGGAGACCTTGTGAGTAGAACTGGGGCTATTTGAGGAAGACATTTCAGAATCGACCTTATCAGAGACAAAATCCTGGTCTGGAGGGACCATGGGACCAGGGCTGTAACCACCATGGAGCCCAGCCTCATTTTGAGATGCCCACTCTCAGTTATTGTAATTTTTATGCATTCTATAATTATTTCCAGGGTCTATTGGCAACGGGAGGCAGAAAACTTGAGTTCTATCCCTTGATTTTAAAGTTCATCACATGTGCAATGTTAGGCACATCATTTCACCTAATTTTCCTCATCTGTAACAGGAGGGCTGCTAAGGCTGCTTACCACTCAAAATCGCTGAGCCTGTGTTCTCAGCATGGAAGTTCTGTATGTGACCCTATCATGGGAGATGGGGTGGGGGTGGGGAAGGGAAGGGAACATGACTCACATCCTCTGAAACAAAGTTTTTCAGTGGGCCCTAGAAAGACCCAGGAAAGGCAAATGTGATGTAGTGAAAAAGGCCCTGAATGAGATGAGTCAAGAGATCTGGGCCTCAGTCTGGTCCTGCCAGCCGTGTGACCCTGAGGAAGCCACTGTACAATTCTCTGAGACTCAGTTTCCTCTTCTGTCCATTCAAATCTCCTCAATCCAACAAATATTTACTAAACACCTACTTTTATGCACCAGGCACTGGGCTGGGCAGTGGAAATTCAAAGAAAGGCAAAAGATAGTCCCCTGTCCTTGGGGGCTTACCTTCTATAAGGGAGATACCACATGTCCACAGATAAATACAAATTAATTTCAAGGTGGGGGCTGGGGGCAAGGGAAGGTGAGGAGAATCACTAACAATTGGGGGATCAGGAAAGGTCTCTTATAGGAGGCATCACTTCAGCTAAAGGGAAGGAGGGTTAGATTAGAGCAGGTTTTTGGTTTTTTTTTTGCCTTTTGGAGGGCAATTGGGGTTAAGTAACTTGCCCAAGGTCACACGGCTAGTTTGTTTGTTTGTTTGTGTGTGTGTGTGTGTTAGGTGTCTGAGTCTGGAACCAAACTCGGGTCCTCCTGACTCTGGGGCCGGTGCTTTATTCACTGCACCACCTAGCCGCCCCTAGAACCCTACAACAGAGTTCTTAAAGTATGGTCCACAAGGTCAAAACAGGGCTGGGGAGCCTGCGCTTGAGGACCTAGAGGGCCACATATGGCCTCAAGGCCGCAGGTTCCCCACCCCTGGTCAAAACTATTTTCAGAATAATACCTTTTAATTTCTAATATGGTAAATATAGATGGCTATAACTCAAAGAAAAGCTCTTTGGAGTCCTCAACAATTTTTAAGTGTGTAAAAGTGTCCTGAGACCAAAGTTTTGGATTAGAGGATATTCCAGCTTTCAAATGCTGTGATTCTGTGTCAGAGCTGACAGTGAGTTCAGTGGAACAGATAAAGGTCTCATAGGAAGATCTTTTAGGCTTCCTGTCTATGATTCCCCATGTAACTCCACTGTAAACCTGTTCCATCAAGGGCCCCAACAACAAGAGACTTCCACTCAGGGATAGAAACCCTGATCAATTTCTTGGGGCCAAAACAGTGGGGGAAGTGGTTCTCAGTCATTAGAGAGCGATGGTACCACAAACAGCTGATTTTGTGTGGTTGAATTTGGACTTTTAGCATCCTTTGAGGGACTCAGAAGGCCATACCCCAACTAGGCCAAGCTCCCACTTTCTCAGATCTTTGGCAGTGTTCAGTAGGGGAGAAGCTCATGATGACAAGCCTACGTGGTAGGAGAAGGGCACACATCAATTTAAAATAGAGAAAGATAGAGGAGTCAGAGACTGCCCTGGGACCCTCCTGACACGGATTGTAACCTTTGGTGCCAACTCCTCTTGTCTACGCTTAACCAGACTGGACTCCTCCTCTGTTGGAGTGATGAATACAATCCTGGGTGCCAGTGGTCAGGCCCAGGCAAAGACTTGGATTATCAAATTTAGAACAGCCTAAAAATACAGATGCTTGCATTTATCCACTCTGTCCCTTGAGGCAGCTGGTTTGGGGACTGGGGAAGCTTCCCTAAGTTGGGTTATTTTGATCAGATGAAAGATGGAGATAAGACAACTGGACAGAAATTTGAGTGCTGGGGAACAGTGTGCTGGGCTTGACTCAGTAAGAACCAATAAAGGGATATGCCTCTGTCTTCACTTCTCAGAGCTTCCCACCAAAGAAAGGGGCTGTTTCTCTGGGGACCAAATGTGGACCATCATACCTCTGATGAAGTAAGCTTCTAATCTCAGAGAGAACCTCCTTAGTTGGTTTCATTTCCTACACTCAACTCCCCTTTATTTTTTTTTTTCATGATTTTAAAGACACAGCAGTTAAGCCATCTGCCTATCGCTCGGTGACCTTGGGCAAATAATTTAATCTCACTGGGCCTGCTGCCACACCTGCAAAATGAGAGGGTTTGGCCAAATGATCTCTAAGATTCCTCCCAACTCTGACAGTTTTATTATTCAATCAAACCTCTAATCATACAAGGCATTATGATAAGAATACTGAGCCAGGAATCAAACGACCTGGGTCTGTATCCTGGCCATGATACTGACATGCTTTCTGACCACTCAACCTCTGCAAGCTTCCATTTCCTCATCTGTAAAATGGGAACAAAACTTCTACTCTTCACCTTATATGATTGCTTTAAGGAGAGCCCACTAAAATTTTTAAAGTGCCTCCTCCTAACTATTAGCTAATATTATCACTCCTGGCATCTCTTAGAGAAATACACATTAGAAATAACTTTCACTGGTCAATGGCTTTAGGGGATGGGCTTGCCCATAGGAGGAAATGGCACAGATCTGTGCCAACAATGACCGGGGTGAGGGTCAGGCTGCATGTATGTGGAACCCCAATTCCTTCATTTTTACAGGAGAAGAAACTGAGGCCCAGAGGCTTATTTGCCCAAAAATCACCCAGTTAGTAGCAGCAGCTACAGGATCAGAACCCAGATATCCTCATTGTAGAGTACTTTCCACAATGTCATGCTGCCTCCTCAGTTAGGAGAATTTCAGAGTTAGTAGGGGAGTTGGAAGTCCTCACTGCCCAAAGAGAGAAGCCTTGGATTATCCAGTGAATAGAGGCTGTATAGACAGGTGTCCTAATTAATACTGTCCAGCCCAGCCGGCTCCACGTCTCAAATTCATTGCTCATTCGTTAGCTGACTGCCAGTCCCAATGCATTCCTGAGTGACAGCCCTCACCTCCCCAGCTCACAAACACCCTGTGGCCTCTCCTCCTGGACTTTGGTCTGAGAGCCCTCCATCAAGCACAAAGCCCTCCCAGGAGCTGCTGGCCCCCCTATTAGATATGGGATTCTCAGGGGCTGAGCCAAGGCATGCTGTAGCCATAAGAACCTTTTGGGAACCCCCCTCCTACACCACTGGGAGCTTGTTTAATTTCTGCTTTCCTCTGGGCTGTTCTCCAAACCATGCTGCAAACCGCCCCCCACTATTACCGCCTATCATTCTAGGAGCAGAGCCCTCTCCTATGACGTCAGAGAGGGAGCTGGCCCTCTGCCCGCCCTCTTGCTAGCCTGGAGGTGACTGACTGGAGCTTTGTGCCATCTGTTGTCTAACTGGAGAATTGCAAGCCCGGCCAAGTACCCCAGAGATGGGGTGCAGAGAGGAAAGAAAGGAGGTCCAGTGACTGCAGTGGCTGCAAATACATGCATTTCTTTCCATTTTCTCTCCTTCCCTGTAAAATAATCTCAGGGGGCTGGTGCTAGCCTTGAGAAGGACGCTCTGTTCTCCACTCACCAGCCCCCTCAATCTTTTATATCCTTCAGGTGGTCGACAAAAAACTTTTCTTTTAATCACAGACCCCTAGGCTGTTAGAGCTGGAAGGAGTCTTACAGAGCATTTATACCAACACTTTTATTTAATGGGGGAAACTGAGGCTGAAAAAGATGAAAGAATGTTGCCAAGGTCACAATGTGAATGCAGGAATGCAGGTCTCTTGTCTCCATTCCAGTATTCATTCCACTACTCCAAGAATTCACTCATTCACTAATTCGACCATTCATTCATTCATTCACTTGACTGGTGCCCATCTTGACCTAGTCTACTGTCCCCTGATTTATCTCACATCACTTCTCTCCTTTTTAAGTCCTCTGGCTTATGTGTACACATCGTCTCTTCTTTGTCAGATATGACAGCTCCTCAATTGGAAATGCTCGTTTCTTCCTGGGAACTTTACCATATTTCTGCTGCCTGGGTGGTCTGGGTGCATGATCAGTATTCTTGCCACACTCTCTGAGAATCTGCGATTCTAGTCCAGTTCTTAGTGTGGGAATTGAATTTTCTAAACCCTCACTTATGAATATTGGATATGTTTTTGGATCAAACCTCCACTTAGCTCTCAGGGAGACAGACCGTGAGTTCTCTTTATGACTGTATTGTCTAGTCAAGTCAATGGGCATTTATTAAGCGCTTATTATGTGTCAGGAATTGTTTGTATTTTCATAAAGGAGAAAGAAGATGCTTTTCTCTCATTACTTCTCAATGGATTCTGCTGTGACTTGGGAAAGATTTTTCTCTCCTATTTTCTGAGACACCCCCAAACAAAGCCTTTCCCCTTCATTAGTCACCTTCATATTGTATCACAATAGCATAAAATGAGTGGGGTCAACAATATCCCCAAATCAAATGCATTATTCCAATGCTTTCTAAGAAGCTTTTCTGTTGAGCCTTTTAGTTAATTACACTTCGATGTCAGGGACAATTCACTTAGCTTAGTAGAGGCAGAATGGACCTGTTTTGAATCCCAACCTTATTACTAATTAGTTACATGACTTCGATCAATCCTTCAACTAACTTTCCTGGCTCTTTATTTCTTCATCTGCAAAATGTATGGATGGGACCACATAGCTCTCTGCTCCCTTCTGTCTCTAATCCCTACGATCCTGTGAACTGCTGCAAACTGTGGCATCTTCGGGCTTCGGTTTTCTTATCTGAAGGATGTGTATTGAAAAAGGAGATCCATCCAAAATGTTGTTGTTGTTTGGTCAAGTCTGACTCCTTGTGACCCCATTTGGGGTTTTCTTGGCAGATGCTGCAATGCTTTGCCATTTCCTTCGGCAGCTCATTTTGCAGATAAGGAAACCAAGGAGAGTTAAATGACTTGCCCAGGATCACACAGCTAGTAAGTGTCTGAGGCCAGATTTGAACTCAGAAAGCTCTGTGCACTGTGCTACCTAGCTATCTGCATCCAAAATACAAAAGGAAAAAAGATTTGGGTGGGTGGGGGCAATCTATTGGAAGTAAATAGATCTGATAAGAAACTTATTTTTACTCCAAAGTTGTAATTGGCATAAATTTAAATTCTGTAGTGCGTAAGTGGTCCAAGGATATGAATGGGCAGTTTTTGAAGGAAAAAAGCACAAATTCTCCCTCTCTTCCTCCCTAAGAAACCATTCAAAGTTTCTTATAAATAGAGAAATACAAATTTCAAAACTCTGAGGTACCACTTTCTACTGATTTATTTGCTAACAGCTGTAGAAAACCTAAAATTCAATGCTGGGGGACTATGGAGAACACAATTATACTACTGGTACAGACTGGCATAATCTTTGGAAAGCAGTATGGCAATATGTAGTAGAATTACAAAACAGTTTCTACCTTCTGCCCCAGTGATCACACAGCTAGGGCTACACCCCAAGGATGTTAGTAAAAGGGGAAAAAGCTCATCTGTACAGAAATAACCAGAGCAGGTTTATTCATAATAGTGAAACATTAGTTACAATATACATGTCCAACGACAGAGTATCACTGAATAAAGTATAGGAAATGAACATAATGGGATATTATTACACTGTGAGAAATGATAAGTATGATGAATACAAAGAAATAATGAGGAGAGAATGCTGAGTCTGGAACATATGCCATGATTATGTACATTTATAACAACATCAACATAATCTCGGGAAAAAATTCATATGGTAGCATTCTCTCTCCATCCTGTCCTCCTGCCATGACTAATGCAGGCAAAGAAGAAAGATGGAACAAGCAAACCTCAGAAGGATATGAGAAGAACCAAAGGAACAGAGAGGGAAATTTTATGATTGGGGATTATTGAAAGACAAGGAGAGAGAAATATGGAGTGAAGGATGGCTCGGTGGCCCTGTATGTGTTTTGCTGGACAGGATTGGAATACCTCATCTGATCCTGCTCCATGATTCTCACATGTACTACATTCACTGGGAAATGTTTGCTTTTTCCTATCAGGAGCTGGTACAATGTGACCTGGGTCTAGAAGGCGTGAGCATTTAGAGGACATGGTGTTATTTAATATATTTTGATTGGACTCCTTATAGATATTTGGTCATGAGTAAAGATTGTATACAATTAACATGCTTATGTGGTTTAATCCATTATGTCATTTTTCAGGTGACCAGGGTTCATTGAAAGACAGTAGAACAGGGAAGAAGGTAGAGTTTTTGTAGTGGGTGGGGTTTTGAGTCAAACTTCTAATTGGAAAAATGCACACTGGTCACATACCTTAGCCTAAGAAAGAAAATAGCTGCCACCTACCAAAAAAAAGCAAAGCTAGCAGAGATAATTAACCTCTTTCAGAGAAAAAGAGAGACTGGCATTCTCCCTCAGTGATTCCTGTGGCTGGGTGAACCAGCGTAATAACCTGGGCCCTCATCACAGAAAAGAGGCAGGGATCCAGGTGTAGAGCCTTTGGTAAGTTAAACAAAAAAGAAAAAGGATCAGAAAAGGATATGGAAAGAACAGGCTATTATTTTTATTATTTTGTTAAGGTTAAAATATGAGCATTTAAAAACAAATTGTAAGCAACTTGAAACTTATGGCCCACAAATAAGCATTTTGTACTTTGTTTATGTGAATGCTTTTTGTTGATGGTTGCTAAGTTTAGAAGAAGCAATTTTTCAATAAATAAAATAAAATAAAGGTTTAGGATGAATAATAACTTACATTTATAGTGCTTTAAAGTTTACAAATGGCTTTCTTTTCAACTATACTATAAGACGGATGACTTCTCTGTACTCTTATCCTGTTCTCACATTTTATGGTGTGATGACTTCACTATAGAAGACTGGAACCTCTCAATGATATGAGGGCTTTATTTTTTGTTGTTTTTGTTGTTGTTGTTTGTTCCATGGAGGTAGGACTCTGTAGACTTCTCTTTTCATGTACGTTAGAATGGAAAGGGATAACTCCTGGTCTCTGTAGGGAGGGTCTTATAGACCTGGGGCCTTCAGTTACCAACAATGACTTCAGACCCTGGTGGCTGAACATTCAGACTTATTCAGGGTCCTGTCCCTTTCCCACGGGAGAAGCAAAGAAGGGAATTTTGGATCCTTTCTTATCACGAGGCAAACTCAGTCCTTGCTTAAGCTCTGTCCATGATGAGGGGAACACTGCTCTATGAGCTAAGAAGCTAAATGATTCTCACTGTTAGAAAGCTATTTTTTACACTAAGCCAATATCTATCTTTTTGCAAGGACCACTCCTTGCTCTGTCCTCTGGAATCATGCAAAATAAGTCTGTTCTTTTTTCCAAATGACAATTTTTCATATATTTTAGAAATTATATCCTCTCAAAGTTTTCCTTTCTTTGAGCCAAACATCATTAGTAATAAGTCATTTCTCAAATGACAGGGTTTTAAGATCTCTGTCTATCTTGGCTGCCCCCTCTAGGTACATTCCAGATTGTTGGTGTCCATCATGAATTATTAACAATAATTCATATCTCTATAGCCTTTAAGGCTTATAACATGCTTTAATACATGGTGGCTCAAAGTGTAGGGGTGGAGAATGCGGGAGGAGGAATTGTTGTTGGCCAGGGATGTGTTGATAAATGTTTAATAACCAGCTCTCTGATACTGGATACACTTTTAAATTTAATCTGAAGTATTGAAATTTCTATGTCACCTTCTTAAACTTTGGGACAAATAATAACTTATTATAGTTAATAAGAAATTAACTTATTAACAAACAATAACATCAACAAAACAATAAATTCTTCCCTGATTTATAATGTTTGTGATTTCTCAGGTGTAAATAATCACATTGCAAATTTAACAATCATTGGCAGCCTGTATAAGCCACCTTTAGCACAATCCTTTTGCCAGTCATATTTGCATATGAAAAGCAAGAACTAAAAAAAAAAGATATTTAAGGTGGATGACCCTAACATGAGTTCCATCTGACCTTTTTGTTTTTCACCCTCCCCAAGAAGAGGTAATAATCTCTTCACGTGCATAAAAGACCCAGAGGATTTGGGGAGTGTGTGGAGTGAGGGAAATTATACTACCTCAAACCTCCTTATAGCTCTTTCTGGTTTATTAGGTTCCAGCATCTTAGACCATGAAAACATTTAAGAGAGAATGACAGTAGACTGTCAGGATTTGAATGGAGTTAAAGAATACTTTCTAACCCTCTGTCAGAGCAGCAAGCAAGAGAACAGAACAGCATAATGTTACCACTAGAAGGTGGAAGCCCTACAGTGTCAGAGGCATGAGTTGTTCCTCAATTTATTTTGCATTGGCCAAAAGGGTTTTCTTCCACATGAATGAATGAATGAATAAGCATTTATTAAGCACTTACTATGTTCAAAACATTGTGTTAAGTCCCAGGGATACAACTAGAAAGACTCAAAAAGCTCACATTCTCATGGGTAAGATAAAACATATGGAAGGTTTAAGCTGCAAGACAGATGGAAAGGTCTGGTGGTCCTTAGGGTTCAGCAGTACAGCAGATGATAATGCCTCTTTTTCAGTATATCAGTTTCTGATGTTGAATCATATGATGTGTTTGCTACATGTGCTCTCTCCCTATCTGTTTTCAAACTTCATGAATTCCTTATCTATGTATCCATGTGTCATCCCTATTCATGTTCAATTTTTCCACTGCTCAGTGTGTGTATTTGTGGAAGAGTGTGCTCCAGTATTGTGACAGTCTATTGATTTATTTTTAGAACAAAGCTATTTCATTAAATGCCTTTGCTTTGAACTAATTGTGTGCTCTGGCTGACCAATAAAAGTAAATCCACAGATGGGGGCTCGTGAGCTCCTGATAATAAAAGGATGCAGATTTACAGATTACCTTGAATCTGAGTTAACTTTTTAAGGAACTTACATGGGAGAAAGGGTACCATAAGAGCTATACTCACAACAGCCTTGTAAAGTAGGTAATCCTAAAACAGTATCAGTTTATCTTTATTGTGCTAATGTAGTAGATCTAAAGCCAGCAGGAAGGAGGCCATAACCTCTCTGGAGGAGTTTTTATAAACAGAGATGGTATCTGTGCAGATCTCTGAAGAGCCCCTTGCCCTGAAAGGGTTTCCATGTCATCACTAGTGACCTTACCTAGTTCAGAATGTTGCCTTTGAGGACACTATGTCCAGGAGGCGCAGCACCTTGGGGCTGCTTATGGCTGAAGGATGTGTGTTACTGATTACAGTGGTAGGTTTGGACCAGGCAGTTATTGAGGTTCCTTCCAACTTCTGAATTCTGTCTCTGTTAATCACAGTGAAACCTAGAGAACAGTTCTGGATTTAGCTTCTGAGGCCTATTCCTGAGTACAGTCCAAATGAGCTCCCCTACCCCCTGCCTGAGACCTAACATTCTTAGGATGCCACCTACCCTCATAAGTTTAGTCCACTCTAAAGTACAGAGCTACCCAACCAGCCTGGTCCATGAGGATTCCCAAGCCCCTTGCTCAGCCATGCACAGTAACCAAGAGGTCACACACCGTCAGCTCCTTAGTTTCTCATTGGGAAGAACAGGAAAGGGGAAATTGGTTCAGGCAGAAAGCTCCCCTGACATATCAGTTCAAATTCTCCCCAAGCTCTGTAGACTGCTGATATTTCCTTGGCTGGGAGGTGGGGAGTTGGGAGGTAAAAAGTCTTGTACCATGGCTATCCAGACTTTTCTGATCCTAGGGTCAGAAGGCATCTCTGGACTACATGAGCTCTAGTTCCCTGTCTGGCCAGCAGTTACCTAAAATCATCCCAGGTACACAGTGGCCCATCCTTTCCTGCAAAATCTTGGCAGTGCAGATTCCTGAGTCCCATACTATTAGAAGGTTTTAAAAGTCCCACAGATAAGGATATGTCTGTGAATAAATTCCCCCTGCCAGATATCTCTCCCCCAAGATCAAGCTCTAGAGTTGTCTCCTTTCTGATGGCCCCTCTCAAACATCCCAGCTAGACCTAAGCACCTCAATGTCAAAGATTCTGTCTAGAGAATACGCCTGCCTTAACAGGTGCTTGGTAAACAATGATAACCTTGATTGCAGGCTCACAGATTTAGAAAGGGAAGGGACCTTAGAGGTCATTTAGTTCAACCCTTTCATGATCCCTCCCACTTGCTGCACTCCCATCCTCCTCCATCAGACATTTACTAGCTGCATGGCCCTGGGCAAATTACTTAACTTCTCAGTCTCAGTCTCCTCATCTGCAAAATGGGTATAATATTAGCACCTACCTCACAGGTTGCTGTGAGGATCAAATGAAGTAATATGTATAAAGCACTTTGCAAACTTTAAAGTGCTATATACATTCTAGCTAGTAGTAGTAGTAATAGTAGTGGTAGCAATAGTAATAGTAGTAGTAGTAGTGGTAGTAGTAATAGTGGTGGTGGTAGTAGTAGTAGTTATAGTAGTGGTGGTAGTAGTACTAGTAGTGATAGTAGTATCAGTAGTATCATCCTTCTTCCTCTGCAGACATCAGAATCCCAGCTTGGCTGTTCATCACTGCCATGCCCTGGTCTATCACAGGCAGGCCAGCTATTCAGTTGAATGCTGGTTTCCTTTCCAGTTTGTATTTCTCACTCTCTGGACTTTCTCTACCACCTCATAGAAACCTCTTCACCCTGGAAGCTCACTCAACCCCTAGACTGTTCACACTGGAAGCACCCTTTGCCTCTGCTGTGCTTCTGATTGGCTGGTTCCTCCCCAAGCCTCCTTTTAAAGCATGCTTGGGCAGGTAGGTGGCTCAGTAGATAGAGTGCTGGGCCTGGAGTCAGGAAAAGGAGAGTTCAAATGCGGTCTCAGACACTTACTAGCTGTGTGACCCTGGGTAAGTCACTTAACCTCTGTTTGTCTTAATCCACTAGAGAAGGAAATGGCAAACCAATCCAGTATCTTTGCCAAGAAAACACCATGGACAAGGCTGGTGTGGGATGGCCCATGGGGTCACAAAGAGGGGGACATCTGAACTACCAAACAACACCAATAATAGATCAGTCATGTCTTCAGTCTTCTCCAGCCTTCACTTCTGAGACTCTAGATTTTCTCTACTATGGATAATTTCATCTCAAAACCCTGCCCCCTTTCCTCCCCTCCCCTTACACTTTTCAGCATCTTTTTAGATGCTTTCTGCCTCCGTTAGAATGTAAGCTCCTTGAGGACAGGGACTGTCTTTCTTTTGGTTTGTATTTATTTATGTTCCCAGTGCTTATTAGCTCAGTTCCTGGCACATAGTAAGGGCTTAATAAGTGCTTGACTAAGGGGCAGCTGGATGGTGCAGCAGATGTAGCACCAGCCTTGGAGTCAGGAAGACCTGAGTTCAAATCTGACCTTCGAAACGTACTAACTGTGTGATCCTGGGCAAGTCACTTAACTCCTGTTTGCCTCAGTTTCCTCATCTGTAAAATGGGGATAACAGTACCTACCTCCCTGGGTTTTTGTGACAATCAAAAGAGATAATGTTAGTAAAGCACTTAGTATGATGCCTGGCACATAGTGCTGTGTAAATGTTAGCTAAAAAAATGTATTCATGGCTATTTTCTCTTATCTAAAAAGTCTTGAGATAAGCCTCTCCCCAACCCTTCATGGAGTATTCTCCAGGGAGAGATAAGAAGTAGAGACCAGGTCATGAGAAGTTAGGATGTCAAGGAAGCTAGACTTTCAGAGACAGGAGCCCTCTAATAGCATTAAGCATTTAATAATAAACAAATAACATATAATTAAGGAAATTAATAATAAATAAAACAAGACTACAGCTAAGTGGTATCAAGCTCAGATAGAAACTGGGGGCCACTAGACCCAGCATAAAGATTCCTGGGGGCTGCAGATTGACTTGGAAAACCACATATTGACATTGTCTCTGTATTATCATGGGCAACTAAGAAGCATAGTGGATAGAGCACAAGCCCTGGAGTCAGGAGGACTTGAGTTCAAATGTGACCTTAGAAACTTATTAGCTGTGTGACCCTGTGCAAGTCACTTAACCCTGTTTGCCTCAGTTTCCTCATCTGTAAAATAAGCTGGAGAAGGAAATGGCAAACCACTCCAGTATCTTTGCCAGCAAAACTCTAAATGTGGCTGTGAAGAGTCAGACAGGACCGAAGAGACCCAACAACAAATGTTCTATTGTATTTTTGTTTATTTTGTTAAATGTTTCCCAATGACATTTTTCTCTGGTTCTGGCCTCACTTGGCTATGGCACCTCCGCTGTAGCTGAAGTCATCCATTCTATAGCCATGAGTGAATGATTCTTGGGAGACGCAGGGTCTGTTTATGACAAGAAAACTGACTCTGCCTGTGGCATATGTTTGTGCTGTATTAACTGTACAGTATCATCCACCCTGAGTGAGCCAGAAACACAGATGCAGATTTCGGAAAGGATCATCACTTTCCCTGAGACTATCTGAGCCTCAGCTCTCAGTTATACTCCAGCTGGGGTCCCAGGACTCAAGTTGAGATTCACCTCCCGCACTGGAATTTCATGTCCAGGACTTTCACAGTAATGACTGAATATTGAATAACTAGCATTTATATAACCCTTTTACTTTTTCAAAGCACTTTTACAAATACTATCTCATTTTATCCTTACAACAGCCCTGGGAGGAAGGTGCCCATTTTACAGAAGAGTAGACTGAGGCAGACAGAAGTTAAGTGACTTGTCCAAGGTCACACACAAAGAGTGTGCCTGACACTTAAGTTCAGCCCTTTGCCCATTCAAATGTTTCTATCTCAGTTGTCTTTCAGTTTTAATCTATGTTTTTTCTTTCTTCCAAAGCACTCCATCCTGTTTTGGATGTGTTGGTGGTGAGGCTGAGGGATGTGTGTGTGTGTGTGTGTGTGTGTGTGTCTAGTGTGAGTACTCCCAGGCATTGAGTTGGTAAAATAGCCCTGGGGAGGGCTGGACAGAATCCGGTTGCCCAGTTAGGTTCCCTCCTCACCATCTCCACCTTAGCACACACAGACTGATTGTTTATAGCTAGGTTTGTTGGAATAGTTTGCCCTTTAGTCCTTGCCAGGATGCAAGCTTGTGGCCAAGGCATTCCTCCCTTGCCTTTGCTGACTGGAAAAAATTTAATGTCGGAAGTCCACAAAAGTGGATATATACTTTTTCAGCAGGCAGCGTTGCCTCCCAGGGCAGGACAGCTTGCTTCAGCCTTTGGGCCTGTGTCCTAGACATTCAGGCAGGGCAGACTAGGGGGCAATTGTGGAAAAACTGAAATGTGATTTCTTGGAAGAGTCTCAGCCCTGTGGCAGCCCACCCCCCAGAATGGTAGTTTTTAAAGGCAGCTTTCCTAAAAACAAAACAAAATAAAAATGGAGATTTTAAATCTGAGATCTGTGAAGTTTTTTTTTCTTTAACATTTTGATAACTGTCGTTTAATCTTTTTTTAAAAAATTCTTTGTATTTTATTTTTTGCATTTAAGATTGTTATTCTGAAAAGGGATCTGTAGGCTTTGGCAGATTGCCAAAAGGATCCATAACTAACACACACACACACACACACACACACACACACACACACAGAGTTACAAACCATTGTTTTAAATAAAGTTGAAGTTCATCCCTATAATAGCTACATTGTGAAATCTTGGTATTAGGAGGGGGGGGTCTGAATTTGGGGATCCTGTCCCTGGCACATAATAGACCCTTAGCAAATGTCTGCTGAATTGAATGAGATTGAGTTGAATGTCAAAATTAGTGAGGGACAGGTAGCCAGCTATCCATCCAGCATCAAGCAGGGAGATGTGAACATCCTTCAGAGACCCTTTTAAGTAGGATGGACAACTTCTGGGGTAGAAGGAGCCAATGAGCCCAGTATGGTCAAAGACCTAGCACTCCACTAAACAGTAAGGTCATTATTGGCTTGAGTGACACCTGCTTCCGGTACCATGTCCAGCCCCAGACCTTGACCCTACCTAACTACCAGGTGGAATGGGGATTAGCTGCAAAGAGGTACTCCTTCCTCTCTTCCCCATGTTCCCCAGGTAACTTCTTATACATAGTCATCTCTCCAAACTGTCCCAGTCCCAGCAGAACCAATTGCATCAACTGCAGGTTCACTGGAGCCTGCCATGTTAGTTTTTGTAGATTCTTAGTAAATGCATGTTCTTTGACTAATTGATACAGATTTGTTATTACATTGGTGTAAGGAATTTATGATATGTAAACTCCCTCCACCAATGTAGAATATTGCAATCTTAGTTATCAGCGTCACTGAGAAGTTAAGTGATTTGGCCATGGTCACTTAAGTTTATGTATCATGGCTAGTACTTGAACCCAGTCCTTCCTGATTCCAAGGCTAACTCCTTACTTAATACATTATAGTTGGCTGCCTCAAGTACAGAGATTCTTAACCCAGGGCCAAGGACTCCCAGTCTATAGATAGATTTCAGGGGGTCCATGAACTTGGATGGGAAAAAAAATTACATCTTTATTTTTTACTAACCTCCAATGGAAATTTAGCATTTCCTTCAATGATTTAAAAACATTATTCTGAAAAGGGGCCTATAGGCTTCAAATGGCCCATGGGGTCCATGACTCAAAACATTCCTGCTCTAAGAACCATGCTAGTATTTATATATTTTAAGTTAGAGCAGGCTTGAACCATCTCACAAAGGGGAAAACTTAGCAAGAGCCACAGAGGAAGGATGAATGCAGAACGGTGCCATCCCCCTCCTGCCCACTCCCAGCTGCTAAGACACTTCTTCCCCAACACTTCCTTGGAAGCCAGCTCTGGGACACAGTGAGGGAGAGGAACCAGCTGGGCTGAAAGGCCTCAGGACCATCCAAGGTGATCGAGGGCCTAGCCAAGCTAAAGAGGCTTTGGAGTCCCAGGCAGGGTGACCCCTCTGCCTGGCTAATGTCAAACTCACCTTGGCTATTATGTTGCTGACCACCCAGCCGACCTCAGCAGCTTCAGGCAGAGCAGGAGGGGTGTCAGTGGGACAGTAGGCATTCTGTGAGCTCTCCATGCACTTATCACTCCCCCTCAACAAGGCCAGAAGTCAGACTTACAGACTGTGCCTGTGTAAGTCTGTGTCTGTCTATCTGGGTGCCTGTGCCTGCACGTACCCGCCCATGTCCTTGTGGTGGATTTTAGGGAATGTCAAGATGCTGAGGTGCCCGGAGCCTGGATGACATAGTTCTGAGCTTCTAGAGAGGACAGACCCACAGTCTTATCTGACTTTACCCAATAGATGGCTAGACAGAGGGAGGAAAGTGAAGAGAGCAGCAGATGGACACATAGAAACAGAGCTAGAGAGAGGGAGGAAGAGAGGGAGGGGGGAAGAGAGAGAGGAAGGAGAGAGAGAGAAAAAAAGAGAGAGATGAGGGAGAGAGAGAGAAAGAGAGGGGGAGGAAGAGAGGGAGAGAAAGGGGGGAAGAGAGAGAGGAAGATGGGGTAGGGAGAGAGAGGGAGGGAGAGAGGAAGAGAGGGGAGGGAGGGAGAAAGGAGAAAGAGAGAGAGGAAGGAGAGAGAGAGAAAAAGAGAGAGATGAGGGAGAGAGAGAGAAAGAGGGGGGAAGAGAGAGAGGAAGATGGGGTGGGGAGAGAGAGAGGAAGGGAGAGAGAGAGGAGGAGGAGGAAAAGGGAGAAACAGAGAGAAGGGAGAGAATGAGAAAGGAGGGAAGAGAGAGAGGAAGATGGGGTGGGGAGAAAGAGAGAGAGGAGGGAGATAGAAGGGAGAGTGAGAGAAAGAGAGGGGGAGGGAGAAACAGAGAAGAAGGGAGAGAAAGAGAGAGAAGGAGGATGAGAAATAGAGAAATAAGGAAGGAGAGAAGGGAGGTGAGAAGGAGGCACGGGGAGAAAAGGGGAGAGATAAGGAAATAGGGGGAGAAAGAAAGATGGGGAAAGAGAAGGAGGGAGAGAAACAGAGAAGAGTAAGAGAAAGAGAGAGAAAGAGGGAAGGAGAGAAGAGAGAAGGAGAAAAGGAGATAGGGGAGAGATAAGGAAATGGGGGAGAGAGGGAGAGTCAGAGACAGAGACAGAGACAGAGAGACTGAGAGAGAGAATTCTTAGCTTTTCTACTTTCACAGATAGAAGAGGAAGACAGCCTGAGACAAGACAGACAGAGGAAGAGAGGAGAGAACCAGAAGGGTTATCCCAGCCTCTTTACCTTTATCTAATGACTGCTTTCTGGAGTCGGTTGTGACACTTTGTCTCTGGCCCCTTCAGGTCTGTCCTAGCTAAGGTACCATTTGGGCTCTCTCTGACTGCTGCTACTTTGATCTTCTTTCTCTGTTTTCTCTGGAAATGGGGATCAAACAGACTTGGGACAGGGGAGGGGAAGCAAATGGATCTGACCCTGGCTTTCTGCAGACTGAAGGGGACTTTGCAAACTCACTAATTCTTCCCCTCTGCTCTCTGTCCAGTCTGGGTCATAAATGCCAGGCCCTGTAGCCTCTCCTTAATCCCCTGGAGTCACCAGACACGTGACAGGCTGCAGTTCCACAGACCAGTTTGGCAGGAGTAGCAGCTGGTGGGGTGGGTGCGGGGCAGGGTGTGTGTAGCTGGGACCCAGAGGCAGAGATTACATGCCTTCATAAAGGATGCTTCTGGCTCCCTGATGGGAGGCAGGGAACAGGACTGGAGAGCAGAGTGGAATGAGATGCTCTGCCTCCCTTATCTGGTGAAATCCCTGAAGGCTGGATGCCTAGGGGTTTCATACAGCCATGCTCACCCAAATATCTTCACACTGGCCTCCAGAGGAAGACATGCTCTCCCTTGCCCCTTCAGTCAGGTGGATTTCAACCAACATTTGGTGAAAATCTGTGCACCTGCTAAATCTTCCTCAAACATAGGGGCTGCTGTCTGTTAACCAGATTTTTACTGAACATCACTTAGTGCTGCTGAGGACGCTGCTGGGCCTGACAATTCCCAGCCCCAAGTTAAGCCCCTAGTGATAATGAAGCTAATTCAATTTATCTTGCTTAGGAGGATTTCACTGTGGGCTGATTCTAGCTTCAGGCCCTGGGGTCCAACAAGAACTCCACGGACTCCACGGTAACCTCCATCTGCCCTGTTTCTTGATGGCACTCACAGTTTCAAACCATGCTAGGCTATTTGGCACATGAGGACATATGGCTGTGTGCTTGTCTTGAGACTGCTTGGGTATGAGTCTTGTTTTTACAATTAGACCACAAGCTCAAGACTGTGGACTGGGCCTTTTTCATCCTTTTCTATATCTGACATTAACATTCATGCACAGAATTCATAGACTGTAAGAGAGGGAAGGGACATTCGAGATGACCTAAGTCAACCGTCTCATTTTACAGATGAGGAAACTAAGGTGGATGGTGGGGAAGAGGCGAGTCAGCGGCATGGCTGGGAACAGAGCCCGAACCTCCTGATTCCTGGCCCAGTGTTTTTTCCACTGTTCCACACTGCTTCTAAATAATAAAACATCTCATTTAGCTTCAAGGACACTGTACTCCTGGTACTGTGTTAGGCCCTGGGAAGGGACATAGAGGAGCATAAGAAATGACCATAAGGAGGTAGTTGGGGACACATAACATACACGCATGAAACAGTTCAACCAGACAGAAACGATAGTCAGAGACAATGTCAGATGAAATGCCATCAGGGTTCTAGACAGGATGCTCTCAGCAAGAGTTGCATATAGGCCCTAAACTATGATAACGTACAACCAGAGGAAGGTAGCCTTCCGTACCTGCCTCGTTACAAGTTGTAGGCAGCAAGCTTCCTCCTTATAAGCACCCAATCAAATTCCACAAATATTTATTATCTCTCATGTCTATTAAGTCTAGTATGCTAATCACTGAGGGGGGACCAGGAATTAGGATGAGACATGATTTCACTGACACTGGGAATTCCCATATACGGCAACTGCCTCTCTCTATGCTGGCTGGCACCTTCTGTACCACTTACATTCTTTTAAAAATATATTTTATTGTGTTTTTATTTACCTTGCTAAACATTTCCCAATCACATTTTAATCTGGTTCTGGTCCCATGCAAGTTTGACATTTCTCCATCATAGAACAAAAGGAGAGAAACTCTACAATCAGGTTTGGCACAAGTAACTCCATATTGTCAGATACCTTCCACTAACCCTGAAGTGAGTGGTCATTGTGGACCCATTCTTGCCTCAGAAACTATTATCCTTTCCTTTGACAATTACAAAATGTCCCAGTCTCCGTACTTAGATGTCCTGCTAATTTGTGTATGTGTTCTCCTTTTCTTTTCTGACTGCTCCTTAAGATTCAGTTCTCTTACCCCTCAGTGGGATAGCTTTACAAAGGTATTTCTTAACCTGTTGTGTACCACTTGTATTCAAGGAGAGTCACTTAGAGTGTGGAAAAGTTAATGGGATTTGTTCAGAGTCTTATGGTGGAAGTACTTGAACTCAGGTCCTTCTGGCTCTGAGGCTGGCTCTTTAGCCATGACACCATGGGAGCAGAGGAAAAGGGAGGGGAAAAAGCAACATGACTATCCCTACTTTTAAGGGGCATCCATTCTGCTGGACAGCAAGGGGACTGATGACATGATACTTAGTCAGACAAGTTGAATACAAAGCAGGATGTGATAGACAGAGGAGACAAATGCTAGACAGGATGCTCAAGGAATATTTGAGAAGAGGGAAAAAGTGCTTTGGGCCAGGAGGACCAGAGGAGGCTTCTTAGAGGAAGCAGCGCCTGAGCTGGGCCCTGAAGGATCCTTTGAGGCAGAGGTGAGGAGGCACAGCATGCCAGAGGACAAGCCAGGAGTCTAGTGTAGTTGGGATTATGAATGCACAGAGGAGAACAATATGCAATAAGGTTAGAAAAGGAGGTTAGAGCCAGGAGGAGGAGAGTCACGATTAAGGTTTATATTTTATCCTTTGGCAATAGGGAGCCACTAAAGGTTTTTGAGTGGGAGAGTTCTATGGTCAGATCTGGGGCTCTAGGAAATTATTTTGGCAGCTGTGTGGACAATGACCTGGAAGTGGAGTGGGGGTGGGGGGACTGAAGGCAAAGGGACCAATTAAGAGGCTATCACCAAAAATGGCATCGAACTTGAGAGTCAGAAAGACCTGAATTTGAATCCCATCTGTGGTATTCACTAGCAGCTGTATGATAACAGGTAAATCAGCTTCTCTGGGGCTCAGTTTCCTCATCTGTAAAGTAGGATAATGATGCCTTTAGCTAACTATACTTCAAAGACAGGTTGTGATACTCCTCAGAGATAGTGTATGTAAACTACTTTGTAAACTTTCAAGTCCTAGATAAATGTAAATCATGATACAAGTCAGGGTGAGAGGTGGCGAGCCATTCACTCCTGTGTTTCTCAGCTATCTCCATCTTCTTTCCCTCTGCCTGTCTGCCTGCCTCCTCCTTAGTTTACAAAGGCTTCCAGTGAATCAAATCTCGACTAGTTGGTCATAGCACATATTACATGACCTCAAAATCAACACAGATCAGGCAAGGACTTGGTATCAGTAGTATTCAACACACACACACATACATATATACTCTATCTATGAACATATATAGAAATAGAATCAGATACATATTTGTACATTCTAGGCTTATTTTTTTTTCTTTTTGCTTAAGTGCTTGAAAAGAAGTTACTTGTGAGCAACCCACACAATCACCCTTTTACCTACAAAACATGTGTTTGTTTTAAAAAATTGTGTATCTTTACACACAGCCTGCAAATCAGCTTCCTGTTACGGTGTTTGTTTCATTCCAGAAAGGGGAACTAACTTGATTGGTTGGTGCCAAGAACCAAAAGGCATCAAAAGAATGTGTGAAAATAATCTTTCTGAAGCAAAAGACAGACTCTCTTACTCCCTTCCTCAAGGATTTTTCAATGGCTCCCTACTGCATCTAGGAAAAAATAAATAAACTCCTTAGCTTGGCATTTAAAGCCCTTTGCAACCTGGCCCCAGCCTACCTTCGCAGGATTATTTCACATTAATCCTCTCCATGAACTAACTAAATAACTCTACATTCCAGCCAAACTGGTCCACCTGGAGAGGAGGCCATTGGCAAGGTCACACAGATAGCAGGGGTGCCACTTCTTAAGCCTATGCCACATGTCAACACATTCCCTTCCCTGGCCACTCACTGCAAATAAACATGTATGGGGGGTAGGGAATCAAGATTTAGATGCAATTTAAATTGGATAATATAGCAAGTCATTTCTAACTTGCAAAAGGTAAGACCTTTATGGAAACGGCTTTAGGAATTATCACTCTACCAGGAAACCTTTAATAACACATCACCAGGCAGCTTAAATGGGACCAAAGTCACACCCCCATTGCTGTTGGATATGCTGAATAATGTAACAATTCAACAATACCCCGGGGTGAGCTGTTATTAAAATACCTTGGCACTGACCATTTTAAAAAGGCTCTATTACCATCATGATGAATTCCCACCGAGCCCCCAGATAATAAAAGACATAGCCGATCTGTAAGAGGAAGAATTACCCCCTGCAGGCAAAGCTGAAAAAGGGTTGGAGAGTTCCTGGGTATTTTGGTCACTTATAGTCACTTGTGGTGGTCAATTACAGTGATGGTCACTTATGGTGGTCATTTATGGTGATGATCACTTATGGTGGTCACTTATGGTGATGCTTTCTCAGGGGAGTTTGGAAGAATCAAAAGTGGTTGGAGGATGACCTTGAGCTATCTTGATTGGGGCAGCAGGGTGTAAGGGAAATTGCCTTGGGCTAGAAGTCAGGAAACTTGGGTCCTAGTTCTGACTCTACTATAATCTAGCTATGGACTACCCCTCCTCTATCCTCTGTGTTCTGATTGTTGGATTAGAGATGAGATGACTCATTGGGGTCCCCAATGAAAAATACTATGTCTTTCCTTCCAAATACCCTAAGCCTCTTGCTTCCAAACCTCTGCTCACTCACTATTCAAATCTGGCCTCAGATGCTTACTGCTGTGTGATTCTCAGCAAGTCACTTAACTATTTGCCTCTGTTTCCTCAACTGTAAAATGGAGATAATAATAGCACCTATCTCTCTGGATTATTTTGAGAACCAAATGAGTTAACATTTGTAAAGCATTTAATACAGTGCCTGATACATAGTAGGCACCATATAAATGCTAGCTATTAATGGTACTATTATTAACGCATGACCATGACATCCTATCTATCCAGAATAACACTAACATGCAAAGCAGGTCCTCAGGGCATCTAGACCCTTAGTACAGACCCAACACTTGGGTCTTTAAGCAGTACAGCATGGTGGGAATTCCACAGTGCAGCCTGCTGCTTGGGATCACTCATTTACATCTCAAAACCCCGAATCCTTTCCAGCTCCAGACCTCTATTTCAGGGTGGAGGGGTTGGCTAGTTTCTGAGGTTAGTTGCAGTGCAGAGGGTAAGCTCTATTATGGGGCTTGAATTCCAGCCTTCCAAAGGAAGCATACTCCTCTTAACTGAGGGGAATATGCACAGATATACATAGGGTCATGCATACACACACACACACACACACATATAGCATGTATAACAACACACAGCACATTGCTGGCAAGAAACTTGTCTTCCAATTCTCTGCCCTGGTAATACTGCTGGTGTGGGGTAGAGTTGATTAGAGTAGAGGAGTGGGGAGAAGGGGCTCTTTCTTCTTTGATAATATCCTGGGAATGAAAGAAGGGAAAAGATCTCTTATGTCTTTGTCTTTATGTTCTGCAGGGACAACTTATATGAGGAATGGGGAGAGGAGGAGGAGAGAGAAGAAAGGAGGAAGAAGGGATGAGAAGGAAGAAACAAAAAGGTGAAAGAAAGAAGGAGAAAAGATAAAGGGAAAGGAGGAAGAAGAAATAAAGGACTAGTGCAGGTAGAAGAAAAAGCAGTGCACCTTTCAGGATTTTCCTCTGTTCCTCTCATACTGTTATCTGGGGCTTGCTCATGCCCCTTCTCATGACTCTAGCAGGCTTAGTTCTTGGCTGATGTCCAGCACAGCCATTAAAAAGAGGATGGAAATCCCATGGCCAGGCTCCTAAAGCCCCAGCCCTGCTGAGCTGGTCACATGGAGGCCACATGAGGCCACCTCCCCCACCAATACACACCCCTCCTCAATCCAGAAGGAAGACCTGGCTAACCTGCATCATCCACAGCTGTGCTCTAAGAGGTGGGTCTAAGGTTGGCTCCACATCCTCCTCTCCTTAACCAAGAACATCTTCTGCTCCCCAGCCCTTAGCTTGCCTGCTTCCTGCTTTACACAGGCTTGAGAGGATCTCCTTTGTTAGATCAGCCTGGTGGTTTGGGTGGGGAGCTTTGATTATGCATTTCGTTCACTTGGTGGCTTCTACCTCATACGGACATCTGCTCCAGCCCCAGAATGCTTAGCCCTCCCAACCAACTTGCATGGACTGAAGCAGCTCAATGTATATCTCCCCTTCTCTGCCTATGAAAATCCCATCTGTCCTTCAGGGCCCAATTTCTTCCAGGAAGCTGCCCTGACCACACTAGCCTCTATTTTCATCCTTTGCTGACCTTCTGCTGTCTTCAGAGCCAGTGTCTCACAGTTTGATACCATACTTGTTTCAAGTTGACCTTATCTCCCCAAATAGTACCTTGAGTGCAGGGACTGAGAACTTAGGAGTCAGGAAAACCTTCCCCTTTGCCATTAGCTAACCATGTGACAGAGGCAGCTAGGTAGTGCAGTGGACAGAGTACTGGGTCTGGAGTCAGGAAGACTCATTTTCCTGAGTTCAGACCTGGCCTCAGATACTTACTAGCTGAGTGCTCGTGGGCAAATCACTTAGCCCTGTTTGCCTCAGTTTCCTCATCTGTAAAATGAGCCGGAGAAGGAAATGGCAAACCACTCCAGTATCTTTCTAAAGAACAAACCCGAATGGGATCATGAAGGGTCAGACACAATTAAAACAATTAATCACCACCAACAAACCAGTGACCTCAAACAAGCCATTTCCCCCTGTCTAACTTCATCTATGAAATGAAGAGTTTGAGCTAGAAGATTTATCTTTAAGGTCTTTTTCTACTTTAAGAAGATATGATTTTAGCACACAGTAAATGCCCAAGAAATTTTAAGGGTCCTCTGTTGGAATGAGAGTATGTCCTACATGTACAGAAAGTGACTGAATGGGCATCTAACAGGGATGTTGTAAGTAGGGAAACGATTATGCTAAGTAACTCCTAGAATTTCCTCTAATTCTCAAGATGCTAATGAGATCAATGTAGGCTAGAATATTATAGCATCATGGAATTTCAGAGCTGGAAGGGACCTTCAAGATTATCTAGGATAAAGCCCTCATAGTCTCCCCACCCTCCCAGTAACAGAGAGCTTATTATCTCACAAGGAAGCCCGTTCCAGGGTTGGACAGATTTGGTAATAAGTTCTTTTCATTAAGCCAAAATGGATCTCCTCATAAAAGAAAACGCATCTCTCTTTCTCCCCTTCTCTGAACTCCTCCAGCCCTCCCGCCTGTTCCTCACAACAACACTCAGATGACGAGATACAAGATTACTTAATGTTTTCAGACTGGACTCAAGTCAAGCTGCAGATGCTGGAAACCAATCAAGTGAGATGAATGGCCTTCCTAGGGGCCCCCAATATGCAGCTCACCTTGGTGGCTGCTAACTCTTCTCCAGGCGGAAATCTTGGATATCAGGACATGGAAAGAGGGGCTAAGTTGACTGGGTGGCTGATTTTGCTACAGACAGACCCTAGGACATGGCTGAGCTCAAAGACTGAACCTGGACAGGTTTCTGGCTCAATGAACCAGGCAGAAGAATCATTTGAACTAGCTCCCTAATGTATACCCTTGGAAAAGGGTGATGGGATGGACAACCTTAGAGACTGGAGAGACAGGAGAGGGAGGCAGAGACACAGCCAGCTCCCACAGCAAAGTGTCCTGGAAAGAATACTGCACTAGGAGAACGGAATTCCTTCTTGGCTCTGGTCCTAACTTGCTGGGTAACCTTCACCTAACCTCAGTTTCCTCATTTATAAGATGGAGCAACAGTGCTAGATAGATGATCTCTTAAAGGTTCTTTCTTCAGCTTTAAAATTTTCTTCAGGCAGCTTAAGACTTATGACTTCAGAGTTCTTTCCCCCAGGGTCCCAAAAGCCTAGTTTAAAACTGCACTAAGACTTTTGGGACACGCTGTATTTTCTCTGTCTGCAACATCCCCCTCCTTTTTTTCTTGTCACAAGGCCTTCTCTATATCGGTTGACCAGAATGGCATAGGAAACATTAGTTGCCTGGGTAGAGGAGTCAGATCTACCATGTGGAGTAGTACCTACCTACATTCACTTTTTCTACCCAGTTCCTCCGCTGACTCCCAGGTTGCACTTAAAAACTCCCAAGGTAATCCAGATGACACTAGCCTCAGCTTGCTAGTTTCAAGATTTACATTTTTCTTTAAAGAGGAGGGGAAAAGACTTGGTTCTTGAAAACCAATATAAAGAACCTAGCATCTCACTCCGCTGCATCAGCGATGCCTAAACGGAGTATGACTTTTATTTTTCTGTGTCTGCCTAGTAACAGTACTCCTCAGTTCAGCTTGTCTCCCAGATCCGGGAGGATGTAGGGAGACGCTGTTAGATTTCTAGTACATTTGCTCCAAGAGTTTATCAGGTGTGATAACCTGAACACTAAGCAATTTAAAGTAGTAGTTGCAAATCCGGAAGCCCATTGTTACTTTGCATACAATATACTGCAGCAAGGAATGGGACCCTCCTCACGCCCCTTCGTCAGGCCCACTTTCTCCTTGGCAAACACAAGCGCACAAAAACAAACAAACTCCGGCTCCCTGGTGTTATAGCAGTGACCTCAAACTTTCAACCACTCTCATCACAGGCCGCCCATCTCTGCTGTTACGGAATACAGGCTTCAAAGCCTGGGATCCAGCTCCAAACATTCCATCGCTACTTTCTTACACCTCACAGATTCGACCCTTAGTAGTGTCAGGTTGAGGGAGCCACACCCCTTTTCTGCAAATCGTGACCTATTTATGTCGGGAAAGCAGCCCAAGTCCCCTGCCTGCTCCTCTCTCCCCCTCCCCTCTCCAGCAAAGGCTTTCACGGTGACATAAGCATCACAGTTTCCAAATTCATTCCACAGATACTTCACCCTCGGTGGCGCAGCAGCTGGGGGGCTGATGGTGCCTTACTGGATCTCCAGGTTGGCCTCGGATGAAAGCAGCAGGGAAGATGCGGAGAGTGGCTGGTGGTACCAGCCGAAGCTATTCATTCCCTCGGCTCAAAGGTATCAAGGAACCACCGGCAAGTTAGAGGTGCCCTGGCTGGGAGGAGTACCGGCCCCAGAATCCAGAGCGGTTTGAGCTCCCCTCACCCCCAACAGACTGCCTGTCTTGCAGAAAGCCCCCACCCGAGCACCTGCTACCCCAGCTCTTGCAGGAGGCAAGCTCTCGGCGAGGAGGAGGAGGCAAAGCAAAGGACGGAGAGGGAGATGTGCGCAAAGCCGAGCTTCTGCCCAGTCCTCGGGGCTTCCTTCGCTCAGCGGGAGGGGCCCTCAGTTTCCCCGCGGCTGCTCCAGCACCACTACGGGTGTGCAGGCGCCGGTATGCCCAGAGCTCTCTGGTAACTGCACCCACGGCTGCAGAGGGGGCTCCCCATACATCCAAGACCCCAGGGGAGACCAAGCTCCTCCGCCCTGCCCTGCTCTGTCCCCGGGCACAGAGAGCAAAGCCGCGATCCTGTAGAGGTGCTGCCCCTCGGACTCCGTTGCCGCCACCCCCTTCTCCGGCCAGCTCCCGAAAGCCATGCCCCGGCTCTCTCGCCGGTTGCACCGCGCGCGCTGCCGCACCGTCCTGACCGCACTGCATCAGCCAGCCCAGCCTACCTCTGACTTCATCCCTCCGCCGCCGTGGCTCCCGCGCTCTCAATGCCCTGGGCAGCCAGGTGCAGGGGCTCAACCCGCCGCTGCTCTCGCCGCCGCTGCCACTGCTCTGGAGATCTACGCTCCCAGAGTGGGGAGGGGTGAGGGAGGGCGGGGAACCAGGGGTGCCAGGGAAAGGGCGTCAAGGGTAGCTAAGTGACCGGAGATGGGCTGGGGCCCCCCTGATGGTTCCCTAAGCCCAGCGAGGGCTGGAAACCGGCAGCGGCTCTCCGGGTGGCCAGCACAGTGCGGCTCCCTCGCTGCCTCGCTCCCTTGCTCGCTCGCTCTTCCTCCCGGGCTCCCCCTCCTCGGACGCTCTCGCTCGCTCTCGCTCCCTCCCCCGCCACAGCTCCCGCAGAAGGAGTCTGAGTAATGCTCCATCTCTGTGTTGACACGGACCAGACAGCAGTCCCCATTACAAGGTCAGCTGCCCGGCTGGCAGATGCCCCAGATTGGCCAGGGCCGTGCGCACGAGGTGCCAGTGACCCCGCAGGGTCACCTCTGGGGGAGATGTCGCCCGTCCCCTTCCTTCTCAGCTTCGAGCCAGGGCCTCTTCCCCATTAGATTATCCCCTTCACCATTCTAAGTTTGAAATCGTCTTGTAAGACGAGATTTCACCTTTGACCATTTTATCAGTTACCCCTCTTCTCCTTCATCAGAACAAGGCACTGACTGGGAGTTGGTAGGGGGTGTACTATGGGAAGTAGGGCAATATCTCTTAGGAAATCTGTAGTTACCCCTCCTCTGAGACAGATGCTTTCTGGAGACATAGCTTCTCTCCCTAATCAATTCCACAGCTTTGGCATATTTAGACCCCAGGACGTTTAAGATCACGTGAGGTGGGGACTCACAGGAATCAGGCCACAGACATTTCCATCACCCAATCCTACCCAGTTTGGTCCCCGAGTACCAACACTAGCTTCTTTTTCCACTTATCGATTTGAAGGGGGTGACTTGCCTACCTTCTCATTAATTTTATGGTATCTTAGGAGCTGTCTGATGGATTAAGCACACTCTGGCCCTCTTAAGGTCCCTGTAACAGTTGAGCTATTTACAACTTCTGAGCTGAGGGTTTTCATCTCTTAATTAGGGGGTATACCCAGACAGATGGAGTTTTAAATTTTGACCTAACTGATGCAGAGCCTCAAAACCTTCCCCAGAATTGAGGCAAGTCCTTCAGCACCCTAATATTTTGCCAACCACTCAATGGTCAGCCTAGCCCTCAGGGTCAAATCAGCTCCTGCTTCTGGCTGACCTCATGGCCCCAAAGGTTTTTACCCAACTTCCTTCTCTCTCCATTGTGGCACCATTTACCTCATTCAGGACAATGAGTGTTAGGGGATTCCTTCCAGTACCGACATTCCATAATTTATTTACCTGACCTAGTCTCAAAGAGCAATACGGAGAAGGCAGAAAGGAAAACAAGCCCAGTGGTTCTGGGAGAGAGAAACCCTTAGACCTTAGGACACAAAATCCCATGGAAAGGAGACTAGGAAAACCCTAGGCTGCTTTGGGGAAGTCACCTCCAGGAAAGGGAGAAGGGCAGGTCTGTGTCTAGGCTGTGACATGTGGAGGCAGGAAGTGAACTGTGTGGTAACTTCCAATTTTAACTAATTATTCTTGCTAGCTAAGTGCAAAGTTTGGTTGTTTTTATCCACCCAAAGGGAACCATCCTCTAAATTTCAGCACGGCGGGCAAAGTGCCCTTAACCAATTGAATGGCTCTGATTTTTAGAGAGAGTGAGAGCAAAACTCCATTCAGTACAGCTGAAGTTCTCCCCCTTGGACCCAGTCAGGTCTGCTCACCCCCACAGCACTGCAGCTGCATGATTTGGTTTCTTTCCAGGTACCACACTTTAAGAGGTACAGATTAGACAGACTGGAATATCTCTCACTAAAGAATAATGACTATGATGGTGAGAGGACTGAAACTCTTTTTGTATGAGAAATAGTTAAAGGAATAGAGGGTATTTAGCCTAGAGAAGTCAACTATTATGTCTTTAAATATCTGCAAAGTTGTTATGAAAGAGGAGGAAACATTTATTCTTCAGAGGGTTGAACTAAGAGAATGGATGGAAGTTAAAGGAAGGGGGACTTCATCTAAATATAACAATTTCTAATGATTAGGAGCTACTTTTATTTTCTTATACTCTCAGTATACACAAATAGATCAAATGGAATAATCCATTTAAAAATGGATACAATCTTACTGTTAAAATTCTCTGGCACTAAATGGTGCATCATAGGCTGCTATATAGCAGTGAACTCTCCTTTGGTGGAGATGTTTAACCACTTACCAGGTATGTTGTTTAGGGGACTGCAGTGCTGAAACATTAGTTAGGTTACAGCTGACAGTGGTATAATGGAAGACACAAGGGGATTTGTAGATAGAAGAACTGAGTTTCAAATTTTATTTTGGTAATTAATGACTGTGTAATTTTGAGGAAGTAGACCTTGGTTTCCATACTGGTAAAATGAAGGATTAGGTCTCCTCTAGGTTGACCTAGTCTCAAGACCCGGGCAAGTCATCTAGACTCTTTCCATCAGTTTCCTCATCTGGAGAATGGAGATGATGATGTTTGCATGACCTACCCCACAGAGTTATTGTAAGCAAAGTGCTTTGTGGATTGTAAAATGCTGAATGAATGTGAGTGGTTATTATTGTAGGTGACCTTCAAGGTCCCTTCCTACTCAGATTCTTTGCTTTTTTATTATTTTCTTTAAAGTCAGCAGAGTTTAGCAAGGATTCACTTCCTTTTAATTTCCTCATGAAGCCTCTCTATGAGAATGAGCCTGTCTCTTTGGGTCAGAGTTCAGATAACCTTGTTAGCAACAGAAGGGGTGACACTGTACTCATAAAATATGGTGTTGTCAAGACCATAGGGAAGTCCAGTTCCCAGAAGAGGAAGCCCTTCATGGGGCACTCTTGGTCATCCCGACCACAAGTTGATCTGCCTCTAATACAACACTCAGAAACACCCATTCCTTCCCGGAAAAACCATGTTCCAGAAGAGGACTACAGAACTAAGTACCGGGCCTCAGA
Source organism: Petaurus breviceps papuanus (assembly GCF_028583685.1). NCBI lineage: Eukaryota > Metazoa > Chordata > Mammalia > Diprotodontia > Petauridae > Petaurus > Petaurus breviceps. The sequence goes on along the minus strand of NW_027185761.1, from coordinate 14,562,565 downwards.
TCCTCTCAAACTAAGTATCTAAACAGAGTCCCCTTCAAGACAGGGCAAAGGAGCATCCTGCCCCACTGAAAGCAGTGACAAAATGAAACTGAAGGTCTGTCACCATCATTCCACTCCTCCCACCAGCAATTCAAAGAGTCTTCCCCTCCCTTCTTCTTCACATTCCAGAATGTCTCTGGGATGAAAACAAAAGGGTATGAGACTTACTAGAAAGAAACCTAGCCTGAGAGATTGAGCCCCAGCCCTGACATTCACTCCCCAGATATGGTATAAGGGAAGTTGCTTCATTTCTCTGGCCTTTCTTTCTCCATTTAGAAAATAAGGAAGTAAGGCCAGATAATGTCAAAGTTTACTTTCCATTCTATGACTCTTAGAGGGAGGGTGTGGTACAATAGAAAGAACATCACACTTGGAGGCAGAGGTCCTGGGTTTGAATCCTGGTTGTGCTGTGTGGTGAAGGGGGTAGAGTGCTGGGCTTGGCATCAAGAAGAACTGGGTTAAAATCTGGCCTTAGACATTTACTCTCTGTGTGACCCTGGGCAAGTCACTTCTCTTTATCTCAGTTTCGTTATCTATAAAATGAGGACTTGATGACCTTTAACATCCCTTCCAACTCTATATTTGCTTACTGTGTGACCTTGGGAAAGTCATTTAAACTCACTGTGCATCAATTTCCTCATTTCTCCAACGAAGGAGTGAGATTAGATGGCCTCGGAGGTCCTTACCAGGTCTATAATGGGCCGTTAGGTGGCGCCATAGTGCTTAGAGTTGGGAAGACTCATCTTCATGAGTTCAAATCTGGCCTCTGACAATGACTAGCTGTGTGACCCTGGGCAAGTCATTTAACCCTGTTTGCCTCAGTTTCCTCATCTGTCAAATGATATAGAGAAGGAAATGGCAAACCACTTCAGTATCTTTGCCAAGAAAATCCCAAATAGGGTCATGAAGAATCAGACATGACTGGACAACCAGGTCTAGATCTGTAATCTTAGTTTTTTTTTGTTTGATTCCATAATCAACAAAAGGAAGGAAAGAAGCATTCTTAAGGGCTTACTCTGTGCCAGGTTCTGTGTTGAGCTCAGCACTTTGCAGACATCTCATCTAATCCTAACAAGAAGGCTGGATAGATAATCTCTAAAGTCCTTTCCAGCCCTAAATCTATGACCTGTGAAGGAAGGTCTAGTACTGATTCTCCTCTCTTACAAACTTCAGGGAACGGAGTGAAAGCCACAGCAGCTGGATGCAACCCATTTCATCTCTGCTTCCAGTTTGGGGAGCAAGTTCTAGCCTCATTTGACAAATATGCATTGAACAGCTTTTCCGTGGGGGAATGCAAAGAAGATACCATCTCTGCCCGTGAGGAACTCATACCTACCTCTGCCTCCCCACTTTTGCCCTGAGACTTTGCACTCCTCACCCCAGCTCCTGGCATGCTATTAGAATGCTATTCTTTCAGGGAAAACCCTCACTAAAGATTCTAACCCTTTCCAAAGACTGTCACCTGGGACTGACATTGTCTAATGGATGGGAAAGTACTTTGAAAAGTTAAAAGCATTAATTGAATCTAAGGACGTATCATCACAGCTTCTATTGTACCATCAATTCACTGTTCCATCAATGCCACCTCTGACAATTGTGTCTTCTTTCAGCAGAGCAATGTGGTGTGATGGAAAGTGCCTTGGGCTTGGCAGTCAGGAAACTTGGGTTATACAGGGTCAATGCTGCCACTAACTAGTTATGTAACCCCGAAACAATCACTCCCCCTCTCTGGGTTTCAGTTGCCTTGTCTGTAAAATGAGGGGGGGGATAGGACAGATGATTTCCAAGGTTCCTTCCAGATGTACTATTCAGTGATCTAGGATCTAAATACTATTTTAAAAATATCCTGATTCCATTTTTGGTATCTGAATCCGATGTGACCTCAGTTCAGCATATAAAGAAGAGATGCCCTAGGTGAAATGACTTCGATAAAGGGACAACAGAGTGGGTTTCTGTGCTGGTGTCTAAAACAGAGACACAATTCCTCTGTGACATCCTCTATATTCCCCATTATTCTTCTATGTCTCTCACCTCGTTTCCTGGTGGGGAGGTTGGGATTGACCACATAGGCAGCGTTGGAACTAAGGTGCTGAGGGGATATATGCTTAGCTGGAGCTAGGTGCAAGAATGTTTTGGGAAGCATGCAGGGACTCCACTGGCCCTTTTGCTAGAATTATAAGATCGCTGTGTCCCTAAACCATAGCTGGGCAGCTAGGTGCCACAGTGGATGCCACAACTCTACTGGGGCTGGAGTTAGGAAGAGTCATCTTCCTGAGTTCAAATGTGACTTCAGACAATAGCTGTGTGACCCTGACCAAGTCACTTAACCTTGTTTGCCTCAGTTTCCCCATCTGTAAAATGAGCTCGAGAAGGAAATGGCAAACCACTCCAGTGTTTCTGACAAGAAAATCCCAAATGGGGTCACAGACAGTTGGACGTGACTGAAATGATTGAATGACACTGATTCCTGGGCTGACTGACATGAATTACTCAGATCTTTGACTCTTGTTAAGTTTCCCCAACCACTGGAAACCAGTGATCTGGGAAAATTACAAGTGTTGAAATTTCAAATAGACTTTTTTCTCTTTGTGTTATGTGAGACTCCGTCGAGAAGTTTTGTAGACAAGGAAGTTAAAATGAGTTATTCTGATCCCAAATATAGATGGCAATTACTCAGATTTGCTTTGCCTTTCATTCTCCTCAGTCTGGGCCCAGCCTGGCTTTGTGGGCTTTCTTCTAAAACTTTACTTCAGAGTCTCCATGCACGAGCCACACTGGATTACCCAAGGCTCTGCAAACTCATTTTCCTGTCTTCTCTTACTTAGGATGTTTCTTAGTCCCTGGATGCTTCTCACCCACACTCTGTCTCTGCCAGTTGAAATCCTGTCCTTCAAGATGCAACTCAAAAGCCACCTTCTCCATGAAGCCTTCCTTGATCTCCCAGTCAGAAATGCCCTCTCCCTCCTCAAATGTCTCATAACCCAGTTTGGCAGGAGTGTAGAGTGTTAATGACATCCAGCTCTTTAAGAGGGTTCTGCTTTCTGTCCTGTCTTTGTTCATCCTTCCCTCATAGGGTTTCATTTTAACAAGCGTCTGCTTGTTAGCAAAGAGACCAAGTTTTGACACCTACCATGGTGAGTTCTTTGTGCTGTGATGGAATAGGCCACATCAGCCTCTCTGTCTCTGTCTCCTGTTTGGCCCATCAGGGCTGGGCCAGCAGCCTCTTTAGAGTTTTGCCATGTGCACTAATGAGCTCCCGGGAGGCTGGTAGAGGGTGATGCTGCCATGTGACGTTTTGTTCGGTTAATTAAGAACATCATGGGACACTACAAGGGACTGTCTGCTGGTCCAGATGTGGTGCTACTGCATGCAGGGACAGCTTGCCAACCCCGCCCTGCACCTATGAGCCAGACTCAAGGTGGGGAGAGGGCGGGGGGTGGGGGTCTGTGACACAGAACCTTGCCTCCTTTGTAAGCCCAATATAGTTTGTTTTTCTGTAATCGTGCGACTTCGTGGCTGGGAGATAAAGGCTCACAGTGCATGACCTTCCCAGAGCTAGCTGGAAGCAACCAAGGGGAGGCTTGCAGGCTGCTGGGCACAGTTCCCAGGGGCTCACACTGCTCTCTTCCTTTTTGGGATTGTGCAAACGGTGCAGCATCTGCTCTAAGAGCACATACCCAGGGCCAGGGTCCTCCATGTTGGGAGAAGGAGCAGAGGGGAGATGGAGCTGCCCCTAGCTCTCCTGCAGGAAAGGCTGCCCTCTGGGCCTCAACCAGGAGGATCAGGTGGTGATTTCCATAGAGCATTGATTCTGTGCTCAGGATGTGAAACGATAACTGTAATTTCCCAGCTGTAACACTCCCTGGGAGGGCTGCCTTGGCTATATCTAGCATCCCACCTCGAGCACAGGCTGCAGAATGACAGTTAGCTTTATTCCATTTACCCCATCCCTTTTTCCCCCTTTCTGCCCACTTGGGGAAGAATGTTCTTTTTGGGCTCAGCCAGAAGGAGATCTGTTCTGGCTTTTTTCTTTTGGAAAGGGAAATCTCCCTCTGCCTTCTCTTAGTTCATAATCAATGGGGGCAGGTGCTTTCTTACCTTGTAGTATTTTATTCCCTTCCTCATTCTGCCAACTGCTAATACTCCCCTCCTCCCACCAAGTATCTTGTGTTTACCTACTTTATATATCTGGTTTATTCAATTTATGTTTTATATATTTGCAGACCTATTAATTGTCCCACCCAATGTAAGATCCTTGCCAGCAGAGATTGTTTCATCATTTGTAGCTGTGTCCCCAGAGCCTGGCACATAGTGGAAACTTAATAAAGTCTTATTGATTGATTTTTGTAGCTCCAATGGGACTAGACTTTGGAAGGTTCATCTTAGTATGTTCAGGGTCTTCATTAAGGAGGGGTCCCTTGGAGAGAGGACACAGCAGGTAGGACTCATCTGTCCCCCAATGTGGAAATGTGACTCATTCAGTGGTCAAATCACCCAGTGGCATTGAATCTCCCACCTTCCCCATCCAATTGCAGTTAACCCTGTGAAAGAGCGGTGTCCAGCTCTGTGGAGCAAGATCCAGAGGAGTGGTACCCAGCAGGGCAGGAGGCATGGCTGAGCCTGCCTGGTGGTTTCTGTTCTCCTATTTATTGGTTCATATTAATCCTTTGTTCTCTCTCTCTCTCTCTCTCTCTCTCTCTCTCTCTCTCTCTCTCTCTCTCTCTCTCTCTCTCTCTGTCTCTCTCTCTCTCTCTCTGTCTCTCTCTCTCTGTCTCTCTGTCTCTGTCTCTCTCTGTCTCTCTTTCTCTGTCTCTCTCTCTGTCTCTGTCTCTCTCTGTCTCTGTCTCTCTCTGTCTCTCTCTATGTCTCCGTCTCTGTCTCTCTCCAAAAGACTATATTTTGCCTCACATGGACAGTTCCTACTTTTCCCTAGTTCATTAAAAAACAAATATTTCAAAAGAGATTCACTAGTAACTAAGAGAAAGCGGATAACAATAAAAAAACAAACCAAAAACAAAAACAAACCCCAGAGAGTCCAGAAGCATTGATTTACAGAGTATGGGAATCTTATCTGAAAATCCCCCCAATGTGGCCAAAGAATGACATAGAATCCCTCATTGCCTAGACTCAGTTCTTCCTGTTTCCTAGGCTTCTGGCTTGGCTCCTACATAAAGCTGCCATCTCACTATAAGCAAATAAATTCTCATACCTACCTCCTAATCCAACAACACGTGTCTTGCTGTTTTTTCTACTCATACAGCTTGGCACTACTGTTACCCCAGTCTACCAACTTCGGGGGTCAGTGCTCCCAAAGCCCATGAGAGTACTATATTAGCAAGATTTCATGTTTCCCTCAGAGTGATAAGACTTGTCACTACATCCTTCCAATAATAGGATGATAATATGGTTATTAACAAAAGGTCCACGAATTTCTAGGCAGTTTTAGTAACTTAAAACTGAGCTAAGACACTTTTAGGACAAGCTGTATAAAAATTTTAATACCTCAAGGATGTGTGGTTTCATCTGGGTGAAACTGCACTGAGACAGCTTGCAAACCCTTTGCCACTAAGTAGATGATCCTTGAGAGTTACTAAGGCTGAAAAAGTATCACCCTGCTGCCAATGAGTCGAGTCGGAGAGCCCCTGGGAACGTAACAAGGCTGGCCCTGGGACAATAGGCTTTCAGCTTGTCACCAGGTCTGTACTTGAAGCCTTTCCAACTTGGGAGGACTTGTCAAGACTTGTCCTCTGCTGGCATAGCCTTCAAGAACCCAGGGTCACCTTGGATTAGGACTTCAGGAGACACATATAAATATGGTCATGTACAATGTCCACTCACAGGAAAGAAAAGATTATTTCTTTATACACTTCTCCCCTGGAGCCTAATGACCCCCTCCCACAACTTCTGTTGTGCCTATTAAGGGCAAAATTACTATCCTATAGAAGCTAATACTTCAATAGATCCCACAGATAGGCAGGGCAGATTTCAGCCCATACACGATTTTTCACTCTGGGGCACTCTTGTCTCCATTCTCCTCTGGGAAGCATCAACCCAAATATACTGGAAGACTTTCTTTTAATATTTTGTGGGTACAATGGCAACATTTGGGCTGTTCATCTGTCATCCTTGGCTCTTATGTGAGTGGCTGCTCACCTTCTTTTCCAGTCATATACTTTCTGATGCTGCTTCTTGCACCCAAGTCTTTATTGATAATAGATATCAGTCACCTATATATGCCCACCATGCTCCAAAGGTAACCCCAAATTTTGGTTTTTAATTAATTAATCAAAATCTGAATTTTAAAAACTATTTATTTTTCCATGATCCACAACAATAAAGCCTCACTAGAAGAATACTGAATAGGGAATTTTGACTAAGGGAATAGATTGGGATGTGAGCTTGCTAGAGGAATTTGTCTCTGTCCCAACACATTAGAGCAAAGGAAGTGAAGTAGGAACCTTACAGTCCTGAGAGTTCAAGGTTTTGTCTTAGCTTGAGAAGTATACAGGAAGACAAGGTCATCCTTCTTTAGCTATGTTGCCTGCTTTAGAGAGTTGTTGTGGAGGCCAAATGAGTACAAAGTATGCAAAATTTGGGGGGACCAGAAGGTTTTCTCTCTCTTCCCTTCTTTCCTTTCTTTCTTTCTTTCTTTCTTTCTTTCTTTCTTTCTTTCTTTCTTTCTTTCTTTCTTTCTCTTCCTTCCTTCCTTCCTTCCTTCCTTCCTTCCTTCCTTCCTTCCTTCCTTCCTTCCTTCCTTCCTTCCTTTCTTTCTTTCTTTCTTTCTTTCTTTCTTTCTTTCTTTCTTTCTT
>NW_027185761.1:14514386-14555707 GCF_028583685.1 Petaurus breviceps papuanus | reverse complement strand
CTTTCTTTCTTTCTTTCTTTCTTTCTTTCTTTCTTTCTTTCTTTCTTCCTTCCTTCCTTCCTTTCTTTCCTTCCTACTTCTTTCCTTCTTTCCTCCTTCCTTCCTCCTTCCTATCAGTCTCTATCCATCTACTTTTCTACCTATTTCTATCCATCTATCCACATATTTCTACCCATATGCCCATACACTTATCTACCTGTCTATCTATTCATCCATCTCTATCTTATCCATCTCTCTATCTAGTTATCATTTGTTGTTGATGATGATATAACTTTAAAGTTTAAACACTTTTCTACCCTATTTTCCCTTAAATGACCTCTTAGTATTCTTATCCATTAATTTATCTAAGAGAGCATGGTATAGTGGATAGAGAGCTGGCCTCAAAGTCAGAAAGACTTTGGTTCAAGTCTTGACTTTCACATAGACTTGCTCTGTGGCCTTGGGTAAGCCATACTAGTGCTGTAGGTCAGAGAGGTCAAACACATGAATGGGCAACATTCCCAAGTGTAACCTGAACCAGATTAAAATGTAATTGGGAAATATTTAACAAACTAAATAAAACTACAATAAAACATAGATAATATTACATTTGAAAACTAAGTCAATACAGATTAGTGGTCTCTGTTTCTATTGGAGTTTGACAAAACTCCCTTCCCTGGGCAGCCTCCAAAGGCTCTAACTTGAAAACAAGGTTCTGCCTTGTGTGGGTAGAGGGAGTTTCCTATATCAAGGAAATTCCATGTCCAATCCCTATCCCTAACTGATCTAAACTTTTTTTTGAAGTTACTTAGGTCATCATAACAATGACAGAATAACAAATTTTCCATTTAGGAATTAACATTTAAACCTGCTTTTATAAAGCAAGACAATTCTTTATTAGTCTGAAGATTAGCACTTTCAAGCTCTAAGGAAGGCCTTCTCATTCTTAATTTCTGGGGTTTGAAAAACAAGCCTGTCCTCCTTTCATCTACCTTCTTTATGAGGGTACTGATGCTGACACATTATTAACCACCTGTTCAAAGCTATGGAGTCTAGAAATGGATTGCCAAATTCAGAGAACAATAAGTCAGCCGGTTTGTCAGGAACAGAGAGTTCACAATGGGAAATAGTATAAAATAAATCTAGAGTGGTGTCTGGAGCAGCATGGTGAAGGATGTTAAATGCTGGGATGAGGAGTTCGTATTTTCTTCTAAGGGACAGAGAGAATCACGGGAGATTTTTGAATACAGCAGTGGCAGTGACATGGTCAGACCTGTGTCTTAGGAAGACTATTTTGGCAGCTCTGTGGAAAAGAAAGAAACTGGAAGCAGGCTGACCAATCAGGAGGTTATTGCCATAATCTAGGCCAGAGGTGATACTTCTGGAACTAGAGTGGTGGTCAAGTGAAGGAAAAGATCCAATCAGCCTTCTGCTTGGGTGTTGGAGGCAAAGGATGAAGGAGAACAAGTCACACTTTCCCTGACTTGGTCTCCCAATGTAAATGTTCTCTGGACTAATCTAAGTGTTGGACTTTGGACACTGGGGTGCTGGGGGGTTTGGAGAACCTAGATCACCACAGAGAATCTGAATCAGCTATTTAGGACTTTGGAATGGCTAAGCCATTTTTAGAATGCCTACATTGAAAACTAGATTAGGTAGAGGCTGTGTGAGGACAACCCTGATGTCTTTTGGGGGTTATCTGTATATTTTTAAGCAACTTCCTATCCCAAGAGTGAATACTTTCAGAGGGGAGACCACACATGACAGTTTGGACACAAGATAGGCATATTCTCCATATAAATAACTCCTTTGCTCATATGGATGTCTCATAGGCATCTTCTAGATTGAACACATAGACCACCAGATCATAGAATGTTTGAATGGAAAGGGTCTTTAGAGGTCTCCCTTACCCAAAGCATGAAGTGACTCCAGTGAAGGAGGACCCATTTTAGGAGGCAATCTTTCCAACCATTAGTCAGTTTTATTTGTCAGAAGTCTCTCCCTTAGACTAAATAAAAATCTGCTCCCTTGTCACTCCCACCCATTGGTCCTGCTTCTGTTCACTGGAGTTTCACAGGACAAGACTAAACCTTCTTTCATATAACAACCCATCAAGTATTTGAGAACATCTATCTTGTTCTTCCTTGGTCTTCTTATATCCAGAATAAACATCTTCATTTTCTTTAGCTCATAAGACATGGATTCCAGATCTCTTATTATCCTAGACTATCTTCTTTGAACATGCCCTACCTTTGTGAGTGTCCACTTAAAATGTGGGTCCTAGGAATGAGAAGATTCTCTGGATATGACCTGCCCAATATGGAAGCATTAACACTTCCCTTGTCCTAGGCACTGTTCTTCTATTCATGAAGCCTAAAATTATATGACTTTTTTTTTAAAGCACACAGTTGGCTCATATTAAGTTGTTAGTTGATAAAAGCCCTTACATCTTTAAAAAATTTTTTTCAGCTAATGAAGACCTACTTCCTCCTCCTCCTTAATAGAGTAAGAAAGAAAAACAATCCTTGTTATAAACACATATAATTAAGCAAAACAAATTGGCCATGTCCAAAAAAAAATGTCCCAGTCCACACTGAGTCTTTCACCTCTTGATCAGGAGGTGGGCAGCCTCTTTCATTATGACATCATTTTTAATTTTTACAAGACAGGTCTGCCCCATACTGCTTTGTATTTGAAGACTAATGCTTTGCTTTAATGAGGGTAAAGGACTTTACATTTATCTCTCTTCAATGCCATTCTATTAGCTCTGGCCACTGTTCTAAACAATGATCATTCTGGAAAGCCAGTATATATGACTGTAGACAAGCCATTTACTGGTCCTCAGTTTCCTTTGAAAAGATAATCTTTAAGGATCCTTCCAGCTCTAAGTTCTATGATCCTATATCTCATCAACAAAGCAATCCATGTACAGACATCCAGGAATACACAGAAATACATGTATCATTGGGGAAAGGAAATTGTGCTGGGCTTAATATTGCCTCTAAGTTGTGAAGCATGCAGTCATGTGGTGTGGGGAGGGATCTAATGATCCATCATTAGCTGCAATAGAAAATCTGCTACTAATTAGAAGAACCGATGGTGGACCATTTGATGTTTTTTTAATGGCTACAACAAGCTCCATCCCATCCTCCTTTCCTACTCACTAGGGTCACCAGAACAGATGCCATGATGCCTTGGGTCACTTGGCAATAGGGTTGACTTTCTTCTGTTTCAAAAGCAGATTTTTATCAATATCTTTTGTTTTTTACATCACCTAGATATCCCTCACTAGTCCTCTTAAGGGCTGACTTTCTTGAGGAGTAGGGAGGGCTACCCAAACATCAGTCCCACTCCCTGAAGGGACTACATTTTAGAATTAAGCTCAACCCTAGACTTGAACCCAGGGTCTCTTGGCTCTGTCACTCAGTACCTGTGTGACTATGACCTGATGTCCTTAACTTCTCCCCTATATGTAAAGTGCAAGAATTAGACTAGATAATCTCTGCTCCCTTTCAGTTCAAAATCTATGATTCTATGACTCCGGATCCAGTGGTTTTTCTATTGCAATACAGAACTGAGGCTTTTTGGCCCTAGATTACATGGTCCCAGAGGAGGAAGGACCCATAACTTCCATTCTGTGTGAGAGGGCTCTTGTTAGTTACCACACATTTAAGCTCCTGTGGGTTCAGTAATCATCTCTATGTAGACTATATATCCAGTCCTAGTTTCTCTCCTGAGCGCTAACCTCACGTTATCAACTGCCTTTTGGATATCTTGAGCAGATTTTCTCATAGGCATCTGAAACTCAAAAGTCCAGAATGGAACTCATGCTCTTTCCCTCTCCTCTGAGTGTTACTATCCTATTGTCTAGGTCAGCCAGGCTTGTAACCTTGTGGTCACCCTCATCTCCTTCCTCTTGCTCATTGCACACACCCAGTCCATTATCAGTCTTGCCCCTTCCTTCATAACATCTCTCACATACCTCTCTTTCTCTTCACGCACACAGCAGCCACCCTCATATAGTTCCTCATTTCTTACCCAGATTATTTGCAATCAACTTCTAATTTGTTTCCTTGCCTCAAGTGTCTCCCTTCAATCCATCTGCCAGGCAGCTGCCAAAGTGATTTTCCTAAAGTGTGGCATGTTATCTTCCTACTCAATAAACTACAGTTGCTTCTTGTTAACCTCCAGGATCAAATATAAAGTCATCCATCCGGCATTTGGGGTAGCTAGGTGGCTCAGTGGATAGAGCACTAGGCCTGAAAGAAGGAGGACTCATCTTCTTGAGTTCAAATCTGACCTCAGACACTTGCTAGCTGGGTGACTCTGGGCAAGTCACTTAACTCTATTTGCCCCCATTTCCTCACCTGTAAAATGAGCTGGAGAAGGAAATGGCAAAGCACTTCAGTATCTCTGCCAAGAAAACCCCAAATGTTGGGGGGTGGCTAGGTGGTGCAGTGAATAGAGCATTGGCCCTGGAATCAGGAGGACCTGAGTTAAGATCTGGCCTCAGACACTTAACACTTACTAGCCATGTGACCTTGGGCAGGTCACTTAACCCCAATTGCCCTGCCTTCCCCTCTCCAAAAAAAAAAAAAGAAAAGAAAACCCCAAATGGGGTCACAGAGACTTGGGCACAACTGAAATGTCGTGTCCTTCTTTTTGCAGGTGAGGAAACTGAGGCTCAGAGAGGGGAAGTAATTTTCCCAATATCACCCAGGTAGTAAGTAGCTGAGCTGAAGCTGTACCTAGGTATTCTCCAAGCCAGCAACCTTGTATGGTCCTCTTAGAAAATGAAGAATGAACAACAAGACATATTCTATGAGTCTAGTTCTCGGAGATCTCTAGCTAAACTGGTTTGTTGTGGGGACCACCCTCCTGCCCCTCGGGAGCTGCCATCTCTTCCCAGTGTAGGCCCTGCAGCAGACTGAGAAAGTCTGTCCTGTATTGAGGACAAGTCAGATTCAAAGACCAGGTGACTCAGCAGTACTGGGTCTGCCCACTTCTGAGCTGTATCCCAGCTCCAACATGGTCCCTCCCCATTCACCTTGGAGTTTATGCTGCTGGCTTCTGCGTGTTTAACCCTGCTTCTAATTTCTGCCCTTCCTCTTTAGCTTGCTTCAGGCCCTGTCTTCCTGAACAAAGGCTTCAATTATTGTTATAATTACAGGCAGCATGGTGTAGAGGAAAGAGCTTTGAAATAGGAGTCAGAAGACCTGGGTTCAAATCCCAGTTCTGTCTCTTACTTCTGTGTGAGCTTGGACAAGTTCCTTAAGTCCTCTGTGCCTTGGTTTCCTCCTCTGTAAAATGACAGACTTGAACTAAATGACCCTGAATATCTCTTTCAGCTCTAAATCTATGACCTATGGCTCTGACCACACATCATGTAATTTCACCTGTAACTTCTCCCTTCTATCTGCTGGATATCTTGTTCCCTCCTATGCTACCTGCTGGCTCAGTTCCAGCTTGCTAGTGAGGTGCTCTCTGCTCCAATGAGAATATTTCACATTCATTTACAAAGTACTTTCCTTACCTCTTCACCCTATGGTGTAGATAGGTTGGGTATTTTTATTACCCCCATTTTACAAATGAGAAAACAGAGAAAGGAAATGATTTGACTAAGGTCATAAGATTCAATTCAATTTAGTTCAATAAGCATTTGTTAAAGGTCTATTAGGCTCCAGGTAGGGCAGCTAGGTGGTGTAGTAGATAGAATAGAGTTATTTTCCTGAGTTCAAATCTGGCCTCAGATATGTTCTAGCTGTGTGACCCTGGGTGAGTCACTTAACATTGTCTGCCTCAGTCTCCTCATCTGTAAAATGATCTGGAGAAGGAAACAGCAAACCCCTCTGGTATCTTTGCCAAGAAAACCTCCAAATGGGGTCATGTATCATCGGGCATGACTGAAAAACAACTCAACAACAGGCTTCATGTACTATGCTATGTGTTGAGGACCCAAAGATAAAAATGATACAGCCCCTGGCCTCAAGGTGTTGACATTTCGAGTTCCAGTGCCAGGCCTGAAACCCAGGTTTCTCCGTCCTAATTCCTAGTCTCCTGATCTCCAGTATAATGCTCTTTCCATTATACCATGCTGTCCAGGAGGTTCTGAGTTCTGAGGAGGTGGAAGGTTTCACCTACTTCTCCAGAGCACTGCTAAAGTAACCTGACTACAAACCATGGATCAATGGGGCAGACAGCATTTCCAAGTTTTGGATTGGCACCAAATCTTTGAGCCCTTTGGATTCCAAGGACCTAGACCACAAAACCTTTATCAGGCCAGGATCAGGGTTGTGGTTGCCTTCTTGTATAACAACCATTCCTCTTGAGGCCCCTCCTGCCATTAGAGGGACCTGGTTCTAGCCCACTCACTGTACCTTATGGTACAGTGTCATACCTCCTTTGGCCTTCCCATAGGAGGAGAGTCTACGGCAAACCTGGGCAGGGCATATTAGAATAGTCTGGGCAGCCGGTTATTACAAAGAAATTAGAGGCTGAGACAAATACTTCTCCTTTGCTAACTTCCTTGATTACAACAGTAAGATAAAACCCTAAATTGAAAAAGTTCCACATTATCTTTTTAGCAACATTAAGACTGATGTCTTGAGTCCTGTCATAGGGGGTAGGAAGTGGTAGGAGGCAGTGGGAAGGGGAGGTGTTGGAAATAGTGGAAAGGGTCCTGGTCTTCCTGTGAAGATCTGGGTTTAAGTCTTAACCAGCTCTATGAATTTGGACAGGTTATTTTTACTTTCCTCCTCTGTGATGAGGTTGGGCTAGGGCATATAAAGCCTCTTCTAGCTCTGACATCTTGTGGTTTGGGGAACAGAATTCCCAGGTTGCCTGTAGTATATTCACCTCCATTTCTATTACTGGCTACTAGAGGCATGTCTATTAAAAACTGTATCATCTTCATTGGGAGAATCACTGATTCACAGCATCCCAAAGCTAGAAGGCATTGATTTTAAAGGGTGTGTAACCCAAACCCCAAGTATTACAGAGGATGAAATTCAGGTCTAGAGAAGGGAAAGGTATTTGCTCGAGGTCAAATAGATAGTTTAAAGGAATGGAATAGGCTAGGGCCAACAGAGCCTTTGTCTCCTCTCTCATAATTCAAAGAAGCCTGGACACTGACCTCCCCTCTGACTCCTAGTCTTCCTGTCTGGAAAGGAAGAAAGCAGAGCTCCCATATGGACCCCACAGCTGGATTCCAGCTAGTCCCTGAGCATAGGACAGTATAGGCAACATCCATCACTCAGGTCATGGGAATGCAGACTGACAGGGGGCTCCAAGGATCATAGGGTTAAAAGGTGGAATAGTGGAAAGGGTCTCAGAACATGGAATGTCAGAGCCAGAAAGGCCCTTGGAGATCAGCTAGTCCAATTTCCTCATTTGACACATGAGTAGACAGAGGCTCAGAGAAATGAGAATTTTCCAAGGTCACCCAGCCAGTAAATGGCCCTTATTATATCAGGGGCTCTGGTGTGTAAGGACATCATGTCCCTACAGAGGGAGCACAATCTTCTTTAAGGCTGGGTGATGCTTTTATCAAATGCAGCTCTTCTGCCTTTTATATTTTAAAGTGAAAAAAAGGAAGAAGTCCTTTTAGAGCAGAAGAGGCAGAAGACCTTAGACTACATGCCCACCAAGAGGTGGGCAAACTCCCAGGACACATAGGAATGGATGGGCCTACTCTTTCCAGTTTGAATATTCCCTGAGTCTATAGAAATACCCAGGATCAGTGCCTACATGATGTGATCCCCAAACCCTTCTGGCTCTCCACTCCATGCTCTCAAATAATTTTTTTTTGAAGTCAATCCCCATAGAATAGAATTACAGGTGGTGATTGCAGCTTTGGACACACCTCCATCCCTGGTTCTTTCTAACTTTGTCCTTGACTCTCCCTTCCCCCATCCCAATCTCCCCTTCATGTTAATGGACCCTTCTTTCTCTAAAACTCTTCCCTTGCCTCCTCTCCCTTTTTGGGGGAATCTCTGCAAAACTGTACATATTGCTGCCACAATCAAGTTTTTTTAAAATTAAAAATAAATGGCTTAAAATGAAATAAAAAACCAAGCTCCAATTTGTTACCTAAAAAAATCTTGAGCATTTCTTCTTCCCCACCTATGGATTGTAGAATATTAGGAGCTGTAAGGTACCTTAATGATCATATAGCCCAATCTCCTCATTTTACAAAGAAGGAAACTATTTTACTCAAGGCTACACAGGTAGCAAGAGGCAGGTCTGGTTTAAATCTTAAGTCTAGTAGTCTTTTCACTATACCCTCACAGGGAACAGGAATGTCCCCCTGCTTCCCTGTCTAAGCCTACCCTTCTTTGAAAGGCCAACCCAAATCCCATGGAATCTCCTCATTCACCACAGTCCATAGAAGGCCATTTCTCCTCTAAACTTGGGCACAAATCTATATTTTAAAAATCTTTTTTGTATGCATTTTATCCATCCCCAATGGGATTGTAAGCCCCTTGAGGGCAGGGGCCTCCCAGCATTCAACACATCTCTCCATATTTGGTTGGGGCTCAGTGGTCTATGTTCCCAACAGGGCCCTTCAGAAAAGCAGTGTTTACCACCTTCTCCCCAACTGGGGCCTACCTAATTCTTTCTCTCTTTCCAGCTTATCAAATCCAGATCCTCCAAGCCTGAATGACCCTCTTCCTTTCTCATTGGTTCCGTTGTGTTGATTTCACTCATCAAAGATGCAGGTAACTTCCCTGTTGGCAGTCACAAGCCTCTTTTAAAGCTGGCTGACATTTCAGGGGGTTTAGAATAGCCCCCTTCTTGCCTCATTTCTTCCTCTGCTGGGCCAGGGCTGGCAGGTCCATATAGAGATAGCATAGGCAGGCAGCCCATTAGGGGCAGTGAGGTACAAAGGAAACATCCCCGGCTCTGGAGTCAGAGGACCTGGTTCTGCTACTGATTCTTGGGGTCACCTTGGGCAAAGCTCACCTTCTGCAGGAGGCCTTCCCTCCCCCCTCCAGTGCCTTCCCTCTAAGGTTATCCGTTTACACAGTATATATATCTTGTATGTACAATTTGGGGAGAGGTGTCATATTGTCATCCTGGTTAAAATGTAAGCTCTTTGAGAATTTTTGCCTTCCTTTGCATCCCCAGAGCTTACACAGTGCCTGGCACATACTAAACATTACTAAATACTCATTGATTGACTAGCTGATCTACAGTTGATTTACTGTTCTGTAAAAATGAGGGAGTTGAACTAAACAATGTCCAAATGCCCTTCCAGGCCCATTGGGACTGGATGATGACAGTTGGCAAGAACTAGCATTTACATGACACTTCAAGCACTCAACAAAAACTTAAAAACAACTTTAAAAACTTTTAAGAAGCACTTAACATATGTTATTCATTTAATCCTTAGAGCAGCCCTGTGAGGTAGGTGCTATTATTATCATCTGCATTTTACCAGTTTGGAAATTGAGGCAGAGAGGTAAAGTGACTTGCCCAGGGTCACACAACTAGGAAGTGTCTTTAGGCTGTATCTGTGTCTTCTAGATATAAGACTAAAACTTTATTCACTGTGTCTCTTAGAGGCTTATGATGCTATTGGATTATAATATGGTGCATTTAAAAAAATAATTGAGTGGACTCTTTCTCTCTTGATTTTACCCATATACCCATGGGGACTGGAAGTATCTATGTTACATAGCTCTCAGGGCTTCTCCACATTGACAGCCCTGCTTTAGAGTAACTCAGAGACCCAGAAGGGACATTGGAGGTCATCTCTTCCAACCCCATTTTACAGATGAGGAGACTAAGACCCAGAGAGGGAGAACTAAATTTCCCAAGGTCTCACAATGGCTTAGCAGCAGAGGTGGTACTGGAAGTAACTGTTCTACATAGTGGGACCCAAGCCTTAGGCCTCAAGTGTTGTTGCTGCAGTTGGAAGTCAGATAAAGGTGTGATAATGTGCCTCATGGGGCCAAGCACATGAACAGTACGGCCACCATGGCCAAGCCTGAGGGAGCCATCCAATACCTCCTCTCAGGTAACACCTGCCCTACATTTCTCACAAGCTGGCAAGGCAGTCACCTTAGAAAAGTAGGATGGCCTAGGGGACAGAGCATTGAATTTTGAGCCAACCAGACCTCGGGTTGAATTTCACCTCAGACACTTTGTAGACCTGTGATCCTAGGCAAATCAACCTCTCTGGGATTCTGTTTTCTTATTTGTAAAAAATGAGGGGGTTGAAGTTAATTTTTTTTTTTTTGCTTTTTGGAGGGCAATTGGGGTTAAATGACTTGCCCAAGGTCACAGGGCTAGTTTTTGTGTTAAGTATCTGAGGTTGAATTTGAACTCAGGTCCTTCTGACTCCAGGGCTGGTGCTGTATTCACTTTGCTACCTAGCCGCCCCTTGAAGGTACTTTTTAAGCTCAAAATTTATGATCCTATGAATTCCCCAGGTCCTTTTGCCTTCCTCTACCCTGATTTTTTTCCATTTTCTCTCTTTACTTTAGTAACTCCTCCTAAACACAGAACCCCAAGAGATACAAAGGGAAAGTAAAAAAGGTCTGTTTAAGCTCTTCCTTTGCAGGCCTCGGGGAGCCTGGAAACGGCCTCCTTGGCTCTGGCCATTCATCCAGATGGTTCAGAGCAGTTTGGAGGCCTTGTGTCTTGCCTGAAGGGAATGGGAGGAAAATTTCAACTGCTTGGGTCACCTTGAATGAAGGCTCCTTGTGTATAGGCTGCTACATGTGGGACTCAGAAGGAGACAAGAAAGGGCTACCCTGCTTGCAGGCCCCTATTAGGTAAGGAGATGTTTTACAGGTTTAAGCCACAAAACCTGATCTGGTCTCTTCTCAAGAGACATCATAATATAGCAAAAAAAAAATGCTGCTAGAACCAGAAGGACTTGGATTCATAATCTTGCTTCTAATACTTATGATAATCAGAGCTGTAACTAGGGTAAGGGTAACCAAGACTGCCCACAGGTACTGAAATTTATAGCGATTTGTATTTTATCAGCCAGGCTCCAACTGTTCTCTCTCTTGGTAGTCAATGGCTTCAAAGTATCATGGGGTTTCCATCTCTACTCCTCTCAGAGCCTTGAGTCCCAAGGACTAGACTCCAGGAACTGAATTCTTATTGTTTGCCCTAGATGCCAGAATTGCTGAGTTATGGCCCTTATAACTATGTACAAATCACTTGACCTCCCTGAGTCTCAGTTCACTCATCTGCAAAATGGGGATAATAATAGTGGTAAGACCTAAACCATGGGATTACTATAAGGTAATTTTAATTAAATGAAATTATAATTAAGCTAAAATTTAAAATTGGTTAAAATATAATTTATTAAATAAAAAGTTACTGTAAGGTGCACGTGAGATGATAAACTTTAGAGCATTTTTGCTAACCTTAAAACATTATATAAATGTCTATTTTATCATATTTTACCATAACTTACCATAATATTATATGATATAATAGTATTACTATATCATGTAATATTATTACTATGGTATACTACAACACTTATTATATTATTAGCCCAAGTGTAGTTAGACATGCTTGAAGTCAGGAAATATGGATTCTTGGTCACAGCTCAATGATTTGTTTTGTGCGACCTTGGACCAGTCATTGGAAGAGGAATGTCTGACCTACCTTTCTATATCAAAGCACAAGATGTTTTGAAGCAATAACTAAGACTTTAAATTACCAACACTTGCTAGCCTAATGACAAGTCATGCTTATCTGTTCATTAAAGTATGTCTTCTAAGGGGGTACCGAGTAGCTGTGGGGTAGTGGGCAGAGTCAGAAGATTAGGGTCCCGCTGCTGGTTTTTCTACTAACTCACTGGGTGACTTTAGACAAGTCATCTCACATTCTCTTGGCTTCATTTAATGAGAATGGGTGGAATCTATCACATCTAAGGTTTCTTTTTGGTCTACAGGGGAATCATCGATTCTAGGATGCTTACTAGATTACAAGGTTTTAGCATAGTCCTGGTTACTGCATGTACTCAAAAATAATAAAACTGCTTTTATTTTACAAAGATACTATCTAATTCAGACTTGTAACTAATCGAGGCTGACCTTCCCTCCATCACTGATGTCGGACAAGTCTCCTGGTTGTGTGTGGGAGGGGAGCCTCGGGTCAGATGTTTCTGTGTTGTCCTAAGGATTGTCTTGTCTACACTGCTATCTTTGAAGGGGTTAATGTGGTTTTGTTAGAGATAGGGGGGTAGCTGTGGGTTGACTTTTGGATATTTCTTTAGCCCAGAGGCTCTTAACTTTCTTCATATCATGGCCCCTTTGGCAGTCTGGTAAAGCCTATGGGTTTGTTTGCAGAATGTTTTTAAATGAACAAAAGACACAGGACTGCAAAGAAAATCAAGTTTTCTGAACTGAAATACTGTTATAGAAATATTTTTAAAACCAAATTCACAGACCCCCCCCCAGTTAATAATCCTTGCTATGAAGCCAGGGTTCCTGGGGGTTCCTTTGGGTCAGAAGTCCTGACACTTAGATTTGTCCCCCAAACTGTAAATTCTTACAGGGCATCATAGAGAAGTGCTTATTTTCATTAACCTGAATTAAACATAGTTTTTGAATCTTCAGTCTTACTCACCACTTTTCAGAACTCACAGGAACATTCCTGACCCCTTTTTCCAATAGGCCTCAGACTGGGAGTGGTCCTGGGATTGAAGACCCAGTTCCCAGCTATCTCCTTGTTGGGATTCCTAGGGCAAACTCATTCCCTCCTGGGAACTTTCTTGTTGTTTGACCCTATCTTCCCTGATTCTGTCTTGGATTGTCATAGTTTAGAAGGATATTGATAAGCTAGAAAGGATACAGAGGAGAGTAACCAACCAAAAGCATAAAGAGTCTGGAGTCCACACCATGTTCCTATAGTCTACTCAATACAGCTCCACTTCCAATCATCTCCTTACCATGGGAATCTTACTATGCCCCACCTTTGCTTCCTTCCCACTCTGATAGGTGGCTTTATCTTTCCAGAAAACATTAGACTATAAACTCCTTGAGGGCAGGTACTTTCTTGGTTGTGTCCAAAGGACTTAGCACAGTGCTTATCATTAAGTAAAGCACTGTAATAATCTTTATATTTAGCTATCTATCTACCATCTAGCTATGTTGCTATGTACTAATGAACTTCCCTATTTATGAATATATCACTCACTCTATCATTTATCTCTATACGTCTTTCTACTTATCTATCTTCTACCTACTTTATAAGTCTGTTTCTCTCTCTTCTTTCTGCCTCTCTCTCCTTCTGTCTGTCTCCGTCTCTCTGCCTCTATCTCTTTGTCTCTCTCTGGAGCTGGGGATATTTAGCCTGGAGATGAGAAGGCTCATGGGGCACATGAAAACTGTCTTCAGTGACTTGAGGACTTGTCATCTGAAGAGGGATTAGTCTTGTTCTATTTGTTTCTAGAGAGCAGAACTAGCATCAATGGGTGCAAATCTCGGGGTAGGGCACATGTAGACTTAATGTAAGGGAAAACTCCTAATAATTAGAGCTCTCTAAAATGGAATACGTAGCTGTCTGAGGAAGTTCTCCCTTACTTTCAGCAGAGACTAGATGGACATGTTGCATCCTGGTCCTTGCTGGGGCTATGGTTTGGACTAGATGGCCATTGAGGGCCCTTCCTACTCTAAAATTAGGCTATTCTGTGATAAGCAGCAGGTGCTGATCTGTGGGGATTGTGGCCACCCCATCCTCCATTTTTAAACATGAATGACCAATAACAGGAGACCCTACCATCACAATTCTGTATTTCCTTTTTAAGGCAGTCAGGATCTTCAGATGGGAAGCCAAGGCTATGTAGTCTTCCAAGAATGACTGTATCTATGCAGAAACTCATCTTTGAGAATCCCTAGTGCCTTTCTCTTCTTAACCAAGATAAATAATTCTTGGTACTTCCTTGCAGTTCAAGGCAGGCTGGGCAAACCACCATTCTGTTTCCTCAGAGGTCAACCACTAAACAGGATTCCAACAAATCCCTCCCACATCATGCCACCCAGATTAATCTTCCTAAAATACCACTCTTATTCTGTCATCATTGCTCAAAAGCCTTTAATAGCTCCCCATTTCCTGGAAGATAAAGTCCATTCTCCACTCCCACCCCCTGCTTAAAATTCAAAGTCGTCTATAATGTACTGCTAATTTTCCCTATCACATACTTCTTCCTTGGTAGGGAGGAAACCATCGGATTTGGAGGCAAAAGACTTGGATTCACATCAACCTATTTTCCTCATTTCAGGATCAGAGATATAGAATTAGAAAGGATCTTATGGGAGATGAAACCAAAACCTAATTTTACAGATGAGTAAACTGAGGCCCAAAGATGTTACATGACCACCATCACACAGGGAGTACATGGAAAAGTTTGTCTTTGAACACAGATCCTAACCTAGTTCCAACCCAATTCAGGCCCAGAATTCTAACTATGTTGCTTCTTTTCCCTTTACACCATTCCTCCCACCCTCTTTCCACCCTCCACCCCTGGCTCACGGACTGGTCTGACCTCACTTCCTGAACATGACTTTGCCTTTCTGCCTCCATGTCTTTGCCTTGACCCTTCTCCCAGCTAGGAAGGCCCTACCCACTCTCTCCCAAGCCTGACTGTTCTTTAAAGCTCACTTCTTCAGGACTCTTTCTCTGACTACCCCAGCTCACAAGGATCTCCTCCCATGTTTTTGGTCCACTTTGGCCAATGAGTCATGTATCGCCTTGTGTTGCTATTTTGGGAATACACTTGTTTCTGTAGTAATTATAAGAGCTAACATTTCTAGAGGGCTTTATGCTTTGAATGACACAACCTTGTGAGGCAAGCTTGGTGTTATAGAACTTAGTCAATATGTGAAGGACCTGAGATTTTGTGGATAAGGGAACTCCCTTCATCAACACAGATCAGAACCCAGATATGATTTTATAGCCTGAGGCCCAGAGAGCTTTGATGACTAACCCACAGTCAGACAGCTAGAGAATATCAAAGGCAGAATCTGAACCCAGCACTGGTACAACTAACCACTAACCACTATACCACACTGCCTCTCTTTTCCAAGTATTATTATCCTCATTGTATAGGCTCCAAGGTCCTTCAGGGCAGGGACTGTGTTGCATGAGTTTTTGTGTCCCCCACAAAGCCCAGCATGGTGCTGGGTGCAGGACAGAGGCTTAGTATATCAGAGAATGATAGAGCTTGAAAGAATACTTTTCTTCTAACAAAAATAACCATACCTGACATTTATATAGAACTTTAAAGTTTGCAAAGCACTTTACAAATTATCTCATTTACCTCACAACCACCTTGGAAGGCAGAAAAGGAAACTGACTTGCTTCACAGTCATCCAGGTAGTAAATGTTGGGGTTGGACTTGAAATCTTCCAGATTTCAGTGTTCTCTTCCTGTCCAGCTCTATCCACTGCACTGCCTGGCTACCTAACCCCCTTTTGCCAGATGAGGAAACTAAGACTCATAGATATGAAGTGATTTGCTCAAGATCCTGTAGCTAATTTAGTGAGAAAGCAGGATTAGAACTCAAGACTTTTGACTTCTTAGTCCAGTTGTTTTTCCATTAAATCCTAGGATTAGAGATTTAGAGCTGGCAGGAACTTTAGAGGTCTAACTTTTCATTTTATAGAAGCTCTATTCAGAAAAACGAACAGAATTGCTCATAGTTGCATAGGTTGTAAGCAGCGAGAGAAGCAGGATTTGAACTCAGGCCCTCTAACTCCAAATTCAGTACAATCTCCCCATTAGCTGATTGCCTGAATAAATAAGTTGTCCTCAAGGAATCCCTTTGTGATCCCTGCCAGCGTCTCAGTCTCCCACTCTGTTTATGAATATGCAAATAGAGGAAAAATGAGGCATGTGGTTACCATGATAACCCATAGAATAATCATTTGCATTAATGCTCCCTGGCATCCGTGGCCCAGCCTTCATTGGTTTTCACAGTAATTATGAAGCGTAAGAGATGGTGGTCCCCAGGGGGCATCACAGGAGTTTGGGGCTTGAAGTCTTCTGAGTTGGAAGGCAGAGTCTGTCTGGGGAGCTTTCATCTAATTTCACCTTTTGGGTTTGTTTCAGAATTAATTTATTTTAGAGCCCAATCTACCCAATGGGATTCCCCTGCATCCCGACACGCCTCGTTTGGCCTGCTTCTTAAGAGAGGTAATGGAGTAATGGATGTGGGGACTTTTTGCTTTCACATCGCTACAGATGGACGAGGTTTGATCCATCTGTAACTAGCTCTTCTCTATTAATTGTTTGACTTTCATTTAAATTGTCAAGATTACGTAGGATTCTCCTAAAGGTGTGGCCTTGGGGACTGAGGTGAGCCAGCTGCCAGCTTCAGGGAAGCAGGGAGGAATCCTTGCTTGTCTCGAGTCTCCTCTGCCATCAAGCATCAAGAGTCAAGGAACCAAAGAATTTGAGGCTTTGGAGATCCATCTAATCCTATTTCCTCATTTTACAGATCAGAAAACTGAGACCAAGAGAGAGGAAAAGCATTGTACCTCAAGTCGGAATACTGACTTCAGCCCTTAATGACTATGTGCATTTTAGCAAGTCACTTAATCCTTTAAACCTCAGTTTTCATACCTATAAAACAGGGTAATAATACTTGTTCTATTTGATTCATACAGTTGTTGGGAATGTGGACTGAGATAAAGCATATGAATGTGTTTTGTAAATTTTAATTGCTAAATAAATGTGAAGCATCATCACCTTTGGATAATAATATTAGTGTGTTAATTATCAACATGGTGATTATTATATCCTTAAGTAAGTAACACATTTTACATTTTTACAGCTCTGATTTTTTCCTTACCCTCCTAAATGAGATCTATAATAACTGAAAAGAGTTTAGCCTAATTACACAGGAAAAACAAAGTGTAGGGAAAATTTCCTTTGTCTAGACTATGATGTTAAGCTGGATAGAAATTGATCAAGTCATTCATCTTGGACCAAAACTGTGGATGTATAATGACCTGGACCCAAACTTCAAGTAGAGAAGGAGAAAGGGCTAGATTATACTTGAGAAACTGTTCAGTGCTTTGAGTAACCTCCGATGACTCCTTGAAACAAAGATCCATCCTTTTAACAGAAATATTCCTCCAGGAATGCTATTTAGCTACAAGTCATGGAGTTCTACTATATCCAAAGAACCCAAGTTGTGGGTTGTCCAAAGGCCATTGGAAAAGTCTTGGTAGGTTGAGTTGGTTGCAGCATAGAATCTCATGCCAGGAAGGTGGCATCAAAGGAATGAGAAAAGGAAGTCTATGGGTCATATCAGTGAAGGATAGCTAGTGGATGGCTCTACGTGTTCTGTGAGATCTGAAGATCTGAAGGACTCCCATCACATTGGGGTAGATTCCCCATGAAAGAAAGATTTATGGAAATATATAGACAAGCCTTGCACAGGATGAGAAAGCATTGGATGGATTGCTATTTGCACCAGTTGAAAAAAATTCTCACATTGATGGGATAATGGAATCACTGAATAACCAAAGTATCCTAGAATATTAAAGCAGGGTGTCCCAAAAGTTCTTTGTGTAGTTTAAGTTTATATAAGCTCTCCAAGTACATAGGAATAGGGCAAAGAACTGAGTCTCATTTCATAAGTGACCAAGGATAAACAGGGTGTCCCAAAAGATTAGTGCACTTTTAAGCTTAAAGTTTAAAAAAAAAAAAACCGAAATCAGATATGTGAGACCTGGAAGGAAGCTTGGCATATAGAATAGCAGGGCTGGAAGGGACCTTAGAACACAGAACGTGAGACCTAGAAGGAACCTTAGGAAATTGAAAGTCGGAGCTTGGTGGGTCCCCGGAACACAGAAAGCTAGAGCTGGGAACTTAGAACAAAGAATATCAGAACCGATGGAACTTTAGAACACTGAATGTTAAAGCTGGAAGGAACCTTAGAATTCGTGTCCAAGCTGGAAAGGAAGGCCTCTAGAACACAGAACGTCAGAACTGAAAGTGCCCTTGGAAGTCATCTTTTCCAAGCATCTAATAACTTTCTAGGTGAGGATCTGGAGGCTAAAAGAAGAAATATTGAATCCTTTGTGACACTCGGCTGATTCTAAGCTACCTAATTTCCTGAAACACCTCTGAGCTATTGTTTTGTTTCTTGTCAGGCAGACAAATCGCTTTAAAACCAACTTATGGCAATTACCCAATTCATTCTATTCCAATTGGAATGCTGTTCTTTAAAGGGATGCGATTTTTCCTTTGCAGAGGGTGAGGGCTGGGTGGCACAGTATTGGTTCAGTCTTTGTTCTCTATGTCCCGATCACTGTCTTATTATGCAACTAATCATATGCTAAAAGTGCTTTTAATTTAGTTCCCAGAGGCAGATTGGTGCCCGAGGAACCCCTGGGTGTGGGGAGAGGCTCAGCCTCCCACCAGCTGGCCAGCCCCACAGACCCTGCGTGGTGAACGAGAGGGAAAGTTAAACTGACATGACTGGGCTATTGTTCAGGCATTTAAGCCCCTATTCCTGGCCTCCCCTCTTTCCCTTAATCACACAGGGGTATGACTCGAAAACAGACAGCTGATCAAATTAAGCCCGAGAGTCATTGGGAAAGGATATTAGCTAGGCAAACAATCAGAGACCTCGGCTAAGCAGGCGGCCAGTAGGGCCCAACCCCTAATCAAGAGAGAGTGACAAGTGAAATGAATAGAACCATGGGGGGAACAGTCCCTGCTCTCTGGGTTCTCCTCACTCAAGGAAGCCCATGAGGCATCAGGCTGTGCTTCAACAGAGATTTTCAGCAGCTTAGTCTGACATTGCCTCTTTGGGATTCCTATTGATCCTACTGATCAGCGGTCCAGAGAGGCTGGCCTAGGGTAATGCTGGCAGAAACTCTGACATAAGAAACTGGGAACAGAACTTTCCACCAGATCCAGGGCCCTGGAGCTGATTAATCACAAAGAGGTCACAGCTGTGGTCATACTCCCTTCTTTCCAGGCCCTGAATGGGTGTGTTCTCACTCACACATCCACCCTACTCTCCCACGGCTCCCATAATTCTCTATGCTGATCTAAAAGATAGGGACATTCCATTACCTACAGTCTCTGAGAGTCTTGGGCCCTTGCCTTGAGTGGTCAAAGGAACCCTGGAGACCATCACTGATGGGGAAACTGAGGCCCATAGGGATGAAATGGTTTGTCCAAGGAGCAGAGAGCCAAGATTAGAAGCTAGGTCTTGACCTCTCTTTTCCCCTAGATAATATGATTCTGCCTCCCATCCATGGCTATATTCATACCAAACAGATGAGAATCTCTCCTTTGTTTAACAAATTCACCTTCCTTCAAGGCTCACCAGCTAATATGTAGTCCCTCCTCCAATTTTCTGTGCTCACTCCTCAGTGTAAATGTTCTCTCTCCCTGGTAGGGTATAAGCTCCTTGAGGGCAGACTATTCCCAGCACCAGGCACAGGGCCATACATGTAGGAGCAGATGAGGGGCACCTGCCACCTTCTTCTGGAGAAGCAGAATGGTACCACAGAAAGATTATGGCTCAGAGACAGATGACCTGCATTCTCTGCCACTAATTCTACACCCTCTCTAGGCCTATTCTATCAAATTCGAGGGTTGGGCTAGATAAATCTGGAACAACAACCATTCACAGCATTTTATATGGGTCATCTCATTTGATACTGACAATAACCCTTCGAGGTAGGTGTTATTATCATCCCTATTTTAAAGATGAGGGAACTTAGGCTGAGACCCTTGGGCAGGGTCATACCACTAGGAAGTATGTGAGGCAGGATTTGAACTCAGGTCTTCCTAACCCCAAGTCTAGCACCCTATCCACTGTGGCACCCCTAAGACTAATATCATTTATGTCTATACCAGATGGCCCTGCAGGGGACATAGAATAAAAAGCCTTTATAGTTTGCTATTCACTGGTTATTGGGTTTTTGTTTGGGGTCCAGACCTCCCAGTATAAAAAGGTCCTCCAACAACTGGTTTGTAATTTACTGTCTTACAGAGTCGTCTGGGACTCTGAGACAGTAAGTGACTTGACTAAGGTCATTCATCTAGTATGTGGCAGAGGCAAGACTTTAACCCAGGTCTGTTTGCCTGACTCTTAGGTGACTGGGTTCTCTATTTAATATGTCCTGCTGACTCTCCCTCACTTCTTTTTATCTTGTTAAATTTGCCAAGGGCTATATATAAAGTTTTACTCCTTATTTTTCATGTTTGATTATTTTTTTTTGGTTGACAGTTAAGTTTGTAAATTTTTTTCCCAAGGAGTGACTATTATGATTCTTTGGGAGAATATCTTACCCCACGTGCCTAGTTCTACTACCTAGAGGAAACAGGTTCTAGTACATCTTTCCTTAGCTTTTCCTCTTTCTTTGAGGGGAATGATAATTTGCTAATACAGGTTTACAGATTCATATTTATATAAAAGTTATAAGCTTTCAAAGAAGTCTTTTGCTTTTATTCTATCATTTTACCAGGCAGAGACACAAAAATGTCCTTGGGCCTTAGCAGAAGACCGTGAGATCACAGAATTAGGGCACGGGAGGACTAGAGTAAAGACTTTTGCTCTGAAGTGGCAAGAACACAGGGGACTAGTTGTGTCTGTGAGTGGGATATTGCCCCATAATGGAAAAGGAATTTTCAAAAGTCACGAGAGTCAGGGGTGGCTAGCTGGTGCAGTGAATACAGCACTGGCCCTGGAGTCAGGAAGACCTGAGTTCAAATTCGGCCTCAGACACTTAACGCTTATTAGCCATGTGACCTTGGGCAAGTCACTTAACCCCAATAAATTGCCCTACCTTCCTCCTCAAAAAAAAAAAAACCAAAAAAAAAAGTCAAGAGAGCCAGAACCTGCTCCTAAATCTACCACTGAGTAGCTACATGACTTTAGATAAGTAACTTTATGGTTCTGGGTCTCAGGAGCATATCGGTCAAATGGAATATCAGTTTTGCCAACCCTTGAAGGTTACTGAAGAAGAGAATCCAATGAGGCAATAATATTGGTAAGGTAGGTAGGTGATGTATGTAGTGGATAGAGTGCTGGGCCTGAAGTCAGGGAGACGTGAGTCTTCTTGAGTGTAAGTTTGGCTTCAGACACTTACTAGCTGTGTGACCCTGGGCAAGTCACTTAACCCTGTTTGCCTGTTTCCTCATCTGTAAAGTGAGCTGGAGAAGTAAATGCAAACCACTCCAGTATCTTTGCCAAGAAAACCCTACATGGGATCACGGAGAGTCAGACACAATGAAAACGACAGTAACAACCATCATCTTTAAAATGAGGCTGAGTTAGATAGATGACCTCACAGCTTTCTTCTATCCTCAATATTCTATGAACCTCGGAATTTAGGTTACAATAAGTGGGTGATATTAGTAATCAAAATATTATTATATATTATATTGTTATAAACACAGTAATTTTGTATTAATGTTAATTATCCATTCATTAATCTTGATATGTTATTAGAAATAAGATTAAGATTAAGGTTTTTTCTTCAGGAAGTTGTGAGTAGGAAGGTTGAGGAAGGTCGAAGAAGTCACAAAATATTTGAGTGAAAGGTCCTCTGAGTTCCTTCGGTCCAAATCTTCACTTTACAAAGGGGGAAACTGAGGCTCAGACACAGGAGGAAGATGACAGAAGAGATAGCATCATGAAAACTGGAAGGGCCCTTGGAAGTGGGCCATCTAGTCCAGTCCCTTCATTTTGCAGAAGAGGAAGCTGGAGTGTGCCCTGGGTTACACAGTGACCTCTCACAAACTTACATACATCGAAAGTATTCCGGATTTGGGGGTCAGTGGACCTGAAATGAAATCCTGGGTCTGCACTTGTCATTTGTGAAAATTTGGGAAAACCACTTGACTTGTCTGGGCCTCAGTTTCCTCATCTGTAAAATGAGGTAGCTGGACCAGAGGATCTCTCAGGCCTCTTCTATCTTTATACCCGAGACCCTATGGATCTTCTGACTCGTAATCCATTACTCCCAGAGTGCTAAGCCTCTCCATCAGTGGATCTGTGACAGTGGACACGTGAAGGCTCAGCTGATTCTCCCTGAGGGTTGGCTGTCCCAGGAATGGAAATGTCATTACAGGCAGTGGGGGAAGGGCTTTTGGATGGCGGAAGGAGAAATGGTTCTGTTTGAGATGGAATAAAGAAGGATAATTTGGGTGGGGATTACGGAGCTGAGAAATGTTCATATAGCTTGAAAGAGGAGGAGTATGGGACCTGGGAAGCCCCTGTGGAACAGAAAGAAGTGAAAATGGCGCATTTCCCCAAATTCAGATGAGAGAGCTACAGCACTTTTTGCCATGCAAATGAACTGGGCTGAATTCACAAGCCCAAGGGGCCCGGCCAGCCTTAGCTAATATTTATTTGATCTGGGACCCCTGCCCCCAGAGATGCTGCCTCATGTCACATTCATTTATCATTCTCTTAGAATCTTCCCCCCAGTTCCCCAAGTAATTAACCTATGGGCCTCCTTTTTCTCTCTGCTGGTCCCTCTTGTCTTCCTCACAGGTATTTACTCAAAGGCCCAAATGCAGAAACCAGCCTATTTGCAAACTAGAGACCAAGACTAACCAGAGTGCAGCAACAGGCTTGCTTCTTAATTAAAATAATAATTATTTAAAAATTAATTAAGCATATGTATTACTGATTTTAAGGACAGTAAGTGAAAAAATAGTTTTAAAAAAGCCAAAATTTCCTGAGTTAAGAACAGGGACTTGAGCCAAAGCATGAGTCAAAATCCAGAGAGAGCCACACTAATTTGCTTAACCTCAGACTAAAATGAGATGTTTATTTAAAAAAAAGAAAAAAAACCTAGACTGCTAATCCTGCCACTCCCTAAATACTCAGGAAACCAGTTCAAAACTAAAGAAAATCTTTGTTTTTGAAAACTAGTGAACAGAAACAAAACCTGGTCATACATCATATTTCGTTTACTTCAAATTTGAATGCAAAGCCCTGGTTAAAAAATAATAATAATAATTTTTAAAAGAATATTAATCAGATTTTTGCTTTAATTTTTTAAACATTTGATTAATCAGATTAAAAAAAAACCTGATAGTTCTTAATAGTTGTTCTTCAACCCATATTTTTTATAGAATGTTAGAAGTGGGAGAGGGGAGCTGCTAGGTGGCACAGTGAATAGAACACCGGCCCTGAAGTCAGGAGGACCTGAGTTCAAATCCAGCCTCAGACATTTTAACACTTACTAGCCATGTGACCTTGGGCAAGTCACTTAACCTCAGTTGCCCTACCTTCCCCCCTCCAAAAAGCAAAATAAAACAAAAACAAAAATAGAAGTGGGAGAGATCCACAGAAATCACCCAGTCTAGGCCCTTCATTTTACAGATGGGAAACTGAGGTCCAAACAGCAAAAGGTATTTGTTCAAGGTCCCAACACAGCTAATATGTGGAAAATCTGGGACTCAGGCCCAGCCCTACCTGACTCTAAGGACAGAGTTCTTCCACTGACAACTAATTAAGAAGTTTCAAAAACTAATCTTGTGGTTTTTAAGCTCAAATGAAGCCATACTTCAGAAGGTCTTATGTGCCAGCATGCACATAAGTAATTTTTCTGGGCACAGAAGGGACAGTACGTTCATTATTTAATCTTGTCTCTGTTATGTGTCAGCTGGGACACCTTAGACAAGTGATGTCATTTCTCTGGCCCTCCTTGTAAAAGGAAGTGGCTAGACTAGGTGATTTCTAAGATAATCTTCCAGCTTTAAAATTTATGATCCTATAATATATTTATAGTTGGCAAATATTTATAAATTACCAATCCTCCTCAGCTGTGAATGACTCCACCTATGTTTTTTTAGGTATTAAGTTGTTTCTGGCTTAGTTGATGTCCAATCATAATGTTAGTGACTGTTTTGCTGGGGAGGTATTTCAACATTTTCCCCTCTTGAGTAGATTTACTTCCCTCTTAGCTTGACCAGTGGTGAATCTCAAATTCCAAGCATGCTCTGAAACCTGTTTGACTCATTTTGAGATGATGAAAAGCTCACAGCAGCTACAAATGGCCTCCTTCTCTTCCCCTGTGTCTAGAGTGAAAAACCCACTTATTTCCTTTTCTCTAGATATCTCTGTTTTCTAAAAAGCCTGGCGTTGCAGTTACCGTTTGCTTGGCAGTCAGCATTGACTGAGCACCCCACTGGGTTTAAAGTACTGAGTTGGACAATCAGAGGGATACAGGAATGAATAAGATAGAACAATGAATGACAGGCAGCATAGAATAAGGGAAAGAATGCTGGGCTTGGGACTCAAAAGCCCTGGGTTAGCATCCTTTTAAGGCTCAGTTCTCTTATCAGTAAAAATGAGAAGGAAACAAGCATTTATTAACTGCCTACTATCTGTGCCAGGGGCCACCTCCAGTCGTCCTGATCTGTATCTGGCCACTGGACCCAGATGGCTCCAGAGGAGAAAGTGAGGCTGGTGTCTCTGCACAGCTCTGCCTCACTTAAATGCAATTTACTTACAAGTCATGGCATCACTTCCCTGATGTCATGGTCCTCTTTGAGAATGAAGAACAAATAACGACAACTACTATCCATACTGGGCATTGTGCTAAACACTTTACAAATATTATCTCATTGATCCTCACAACAACCCTGGGAGGTGGGTGCTATTATAACCTTCATTTTACAGTTGGGGAAACTGAGGCAAACAGCAGTTGACTGACTTTTCCAGGGTCACACAGCTAGTAAGTATCTGGGGTCAGATTTGAACTCAGGTCTTCCTAACTCCAGATCCAGGGCTCTGCAGTCTAGAATATGTGAACAGGAGGCTGGAATTGTCTGTAGATCTAGAGTTGGAAGGGACCCCAAAGGCCCTAGTTCAATTCTACAGATGAGGAAGCTGAGAATTAGCAAAGTTAAGTGAGTTGCCTAAAGTCACCCAGAAGTATATTGAGCCCAAGACCCCTAACTCTAGACCCCTGACTCCTCTTTTATTAGACCATGATGATAAGACTAGAAAGGTAGAATGGACATAGGACCAGAGAATGGAAAGCCTTGAACAACATAGTAAGGACTTTAGATATTATTCAGTGGGCCATGGAGTAAGAGAATGATGGGACCAGATCTGTTGATTACAAAGATGTCTCCATCAGGAGTGGACAGGAGAGATTGGAGGAGGGAATGACTTGAGGAAGGAGACTGATTGGGAGGCTGTTGATGAGAGGGAGTTAACTAGAAAAGATGGGAGAGACACAAGAGATGGAGGAAGCAAAATTATTAGGATTTGGAAACCGGTTCATTGGGGAGAGGAGGGAGGGGAAGAGGGAGGAGTCAACATAACTCTGAGGTTTCTTGTCTTGGTCACTGAGAGGATGGTGATGCCACTGACAGACATGGGGAAGTCAGGAGGAGGAGCTGGTTATTTTCTCAGGGTGTCACAGGAGGGAGGAAATGGTTGCTGTGTTCTGTTTTGGTTATGATAAATTGGAACTCCTCTAGGTGAGGTTTTCCCCTTTTTTGGCCCCAATTATCCACTCAATCCTTGCCCTATTTTTAGTTGAAAAGTTTTACACAGTACAGATCTGACCTGGTTCTCAAAACTTGTCAGTCTGTTAAAAAATGCATGAGCACACAACAACAACACAACAGCAACAAAGAATAAAAAAATTAAAGTTGAGAGTTTTGAAGAACCTTTCCTTTTCAAAGGAAAAGGGAAATGAGGCAACCCTTCATCATTGAGGTGCACTGGGGTCCTGGTAAAATGGAAAAAGGGGTACAAGTCAGTCACAGCTTCAATTCTTGGAGAGAATTACATTGATAAAGAGTCTGTAATCTGGCCCTTTTGACCATGAGGAACACACATCACTGCCTAGTTAAGCACACCTAATGAAATAAACACAATCATCTGCATGGGCTGTCTAGAGGAAGCTGATGGAGTAAGGCTGATTAAATGTGTAGAAGATGGATATCTATTTCCAGATCTAGGAGAAAAAAAACGTTACTCTTTTCTAGCAATGGTAAAACTTAGTCCTTGACCAACATTCTTGCCTTTCTGCATTCATAAAGACTCTCTGATGCAATAGAACTATAGGATTCCAGGGCTCTCTCCATTTCTCCCTAAGACAATTTCCACTGATGCTATAGATCTCTGAAGACAAATCTCTCCCTCCTTCATGCTCCCTCCTTCCAACACCCAAATCTTTTCTTCCACTAACTGTTATATGGCACAGGAGGTCTTCAGGGAAAGGTTAGGTGATGACTTATCTTGGTCTTTTTTTTATAGGCTGTGTGGTAGAGTGGAGAGAGTGTTAGATTTGGAGTCTGTTATAGAGGGGAGTCTTTATCAGGTATTAGACTAGAGAGCCACCGAAGTCCCTTCCAATTCTGAATTATTATTCCATATGCATTTACTATGACTCTTGACTCCTGTTGTTAAACCCAATAAAACAATTTAAGATGAAGATTTGAATTCAACAAAGTATACCACTACCCTGCCAATGGGACCCATGTAGTTAGTTGCTGCCATGTGAGAGTGTGTTCAGTTAATGTTTGCTAATTTTTATATTTTTGAGACTAGGTTTTCTTATTTCACTCAGGTTAGAAGTGTAGCTACCACTCAAGAGTTCAATTCTTTGGCTGATTGGCATGGAAACTTTAACCTGCTCAATTTCTGACCTCAATGAGTTTGCCCTTCTCTAGGCAGCCTGGTGTTCCTTTTCTTAGGGGCTCACCATATAGGTGTCTATGCTTCAGTGGATTTAGCCCTACTGTGGCTCAAGAAATACACCAGCTGTAGCCTCCCCAAGTATCAGGGATTTACAGATTTGTTCCACTACCCCCAGCAATGTTCTGCACAGTGGCTGGCACATAGTAGGCACTTCATAAACATTTATTGATTAATGTGTTTTGATTGTTTGCTGAAGTGAATGGAAGCAAGAGGGCCATGAATGAAGTCTGTTAGAAAGATGTGCTAACTACTCTTAGCACTGATGAAACAAGTCAGCAAAGGATTCCAGTGGGCAGATAGATCTCCCTGAAAATGATGACCATCTGGGATTTTCACTTTTCCCTCGACCTCTAGCTTTAAATGATTTCCTGTTGTCATCATTTCATTAGCGATTTCTAGGAGAGGTCAAGCAGAACCTTTGAAGTCACATGCTAGACGTGCCAGAGACAGCTGCAACTCCCCTTTGCCTAATAAGGGTTAAGAAACCAGTCCTCCCCAAACTTCTGAGAAATCTTTTCATCTTTCCTGGAAATACCTTCTTCCCTATTTACAAATGGAAGCACTTAAGCAGTGTTAACTTACACGGTTTCTATTTGCTTATGTTCTTTCTTCTCATTTAGACTGTATTCTCCCCCTGGGAGTTTCTCCAGAGCCATCCCATAACCCCTACAATGCTGAGCATGGCGTGGTCACACTCTCATCTGATATAACCTTTTTGAGCTCAGCATCAATTTGTGGAACGAATGATTTGGTTCAATAATCCATCAATTTAACAGATGTTTACTAAGTTCCTTCTATATGCAAGATGTGGATACAGAGAATAATAAAATACATTCCCCTGCCCTCATGGAGCTTACAGTTACTTCATACAACAAGATAAGGCACTAACACAAATAACAATAATACAATGGAGAATGTGAATCCATAATGAGAAGTACAAAGTATTTGGAGGGCTCAGAAATTTACCAGCTCAAACTCCCAACCAGTTGGGCTTGTAGCTAACTGTGTGGTTTTCAGAGAAAAATACTATCTTAATTGAAATCTTAAATGCTCAAAATGATTTCTCAAGAAAGTTTGAAAGATGCTTAGTAGCTCTTTTATGTAACTGCTGATCTAGATTGATCAACGAAGAAAAAAGGAACACTAAAATATTTTCTTTCCCAGCATTATTCAAATGAACGGAATACTTTCCCCTAACAGAATGCCTAGAATAAGTTGGCCATTTTCATGTCTTCAGAAGACCCTTTTTGTTTGTTTGTAATGAGGCAGAATGTATTTTCTCTGGTTCATTCCATAAAGACAGGATTTTACCAGGGTTAAAATGAAGAAACAAGGCTCAGAGATATCCAGAGACCTGCCTCAGGTCATATAGCATGTTGGGGGTTGGGGAAGGACAACTGGGATCAAAGCCCCCAGACCATAAACCTAGTCCCTCTTTCAACAGACAATCCTTCAAATATTTGAAGCCAGTTACCATGTTAAAGTTCAATGAAAAGAATGCTAGACTTGAAGTCAGAGAGCAATGAGATACTTAATGCCTGGGATCTAAATAGTGCTTCTATTAATGATGGCTAGGATGGTGTTTTAGGTGTTTTTGGCTGCCAAGTCAGAACATTGACTCATACTGAGTTGATTGTGGGCTATGGAAAACACCAATCTCTTTTTCATTTGAACTGTTATCAAGCCAGGAGAGATGTTTATGGGAGTTGTTCAGAGCAGGGTCCCCAGTTGGCTGACATGGATGAGTTTCATCATGGACTCATGTTACTGCTTTTGAGAATCTAAATTATAGGATTTCACCTCTGGCCTCACCGAATTTCATCTTGTTAGCTTTGGCTTTGTCTCCTAGCCAGCAAGACTTTCTTGGATTTTGATTTTGTTATCTGACAGATGAGTTTCCACCCCAGCTTTGTGCCATCTAAAATTTGATAATGGTGCTTTGAATGTTTTTATTCAAGTCATTATCAGTCAACAAGCATCATGCACTTAGTATGTACCAGATACAGGGCTGAAGACTGGGGATGCAAAAAAGGAAAAAAGTCACAAAAAACCAATCCTTTCTCTCCTCCATCAGACAACATGCACTACTATATTCATACAAGATGAGACATGCTAAACTGGGGATAATCTCAGAAGGAAGGACTAAGATTAAGAAGGATTTGGGGGGTGGGGAAGGTTTCTTACAGACAGTGGTCTTGAAAGAAGCCAGGAGAGAGAGAGACAGACAGACAGACAGAGACAGACAGACAGACAGAGACAGACAGAGACAGAGACAGAGAGAGAGAAAGAGAGAGAGTTGCAGATAGTGGGCAGAGTCAGTGAAAATGCCCAGTTGGGAGAGGGAAGGTTATGTTTAAGGGACAGATAATTAAATGTTGGATGGGACAAAGTCTAGGACAGAGCACTGCAACAGACCAGATTACAGAAGCAAAGGCTCTTAGAACTCAAAAGAGACCTTAGAAATCATCTGCTTCCAGTCATTTTCTAGATAAGGAAAATGAGGTGCAGATGGAGAGAATGACTTACCCACTGTTCCATATGGAGTTAGCAGCAAAGACCCAATTAGATCAGCTCTCTGAGTCTAGGGTGATTTCTAGCATCCTCCATAAATTGCCCCCTTGGTCCAATACTGGTCATTGACTTTTCTTATCAATGCTGATCTTTGATTGGAATAGCTGCCAAGGAAATGTTCACGTTCCCGAATGTTTGCTGATATTCTTGCAATAATGTGACAGTTGAATTTTTACAACTCACCATTTCCTATTTTTTCTTTTTACCAAAAATAATATTTTAAGTTCTCATATTTCCAACATTCCTTGCTTTCTTTCTGTTTCTTTTGCCCAAGTTTATAGATGACCCCTTTTCTTCTTCAGATCAGGAAGTCGCTGATGGATCATCATTTTAAGTCATGAGAGCAATCATATTGTGGTATGGTTTTGAGTCACAGGGCAGATTATGTCCCAACTCTATGCATTCTCTCTGGCTGTTCCTCATTCCTGGAATGCTCTTCCTCCTCATTTCTGCCTCCTGACTTCCCTCAAGTCCCAGCTAAAATTCCACATTTTATAGGAAACCTCTTGTTTCCAGTGCCTTCTTTTCATTAATTATTTCCGATTTATCCTGTCTATACCTTGTATGTACACTGTCATTTGCATGTTGTCTCCCCCATTAGTCTGTGAGCTCTTTGAGAGCAAGCACTCAGCCCAGTGTCTGGCATATAGTGGGCACTTGGAAAATTTTTATTGACTGACAACAGTCTCTGAAGAAATGAACAGGAATATTGCTCAGGGAGCAATGAATGAATAAGTAAAAAAAAAAAAGGCATTTACTGTGTGTAAAGCCCTGTGCTAAGTGTTGGGGATACAAAAAGAGAAGACAGTTCCTGCCCTCAAGGAACTCACAATCTGATGGAGAATGAATAGGTTATAACTCATTACAAGTGAAGAATTACAAAGAATTGGGACAAAAGATTCATTGAAGAAACATAGGAACAAAAAAAGCAAACAGAGGATCAGGTTGTGGAAATGAGGGAGAATGGAAAGAAAGCCCATGTGTTCTGCTGGTATCCTAGAGAAGTCAGTGAAAGTGAGGAAGGCCCTCAGCACATTGGATGGACTCCCTATAAGCAAATTTATGGGCGGACATGGAGAGAAGTCAAACAGGATCACCAGTTTCAAATGAGGTATGATCGGCATCATTGGAGGGAACATCCACAAGGATAAAATCGAAGATATTTTGAGTGATCATAATCGCTTACTTTTAGGGGGTTTTAGATGTTACAAAGCACTTTCAAAATGCTTAGTCTTCCTAGACCTCAGTTCCCTCATCTGTAAAATAGGCATAGAACTCAATACTCTCAGTTCTTTTCAGTTCTAACATCCTAAAACTTGACAATTTCACTTGACAAAGCAACATTTTGTTGACAAGGATGCATGAATCAGAATCCTTTGGGTACCCTCATCCAATTCACTAAAATGCATTGTCATCCATTAGCTCCTTGAAGGCGAGGCTGGTTTCTCTTATGTAATACCAGCAGTGAGTACAAAGTCTTGCCCAAGATAAATGATTTAGAATTGAATAGACTCCAGTCCACATCTCTCTATCTTGTCTCAGAGATATTATCAAAGACTTGTCCGTGAAATCTAGATACATTCTGTTGAATAGCACTCCCCTCAGAAATAAGAAGTTCACATCAGAAACTGGAGTTAAAGCCAGAGGAATATTTGTAAGGATAGAAGAAGCTTTTAAAAAAATGTTTGCATTCGAAAGCATTCAGTGTGATTGCCTCTCTCAGGCTAAACTGGCCAGTGGTAGCAATGCTAGGTGGAGGTTATGTTGGTGAAGAGAATAAGAATAAAAAGTTGCATATTCATAGTTCCTTAAGGATTATGGAGCACATTCCTCATCACAAGTGTGTGAAATGGGTAGTATAAGTCCTTTTCCCATTTTAAAAATGAGGAAACTGAGGCTCAAAGTCAGAAAATAATTAAGAGTCAGGACTGACTCTCTAATCCAGGTCTGCTGACTCCAAGGTTATCATTCTTTGCCCTACATCAGGGGTATGACATACATCTACTTCATGGGATAGAGGAAGAGATGGATAGATGGACGGATGGGTCCCCAGCTTTGTGTTTGGTCTTTCCACCAGAACTTCGAACGAGGCTCATACCTGCCATTTCATGAGAAAACTACCATCTTGTTCCCATAGTCAAGGAGCAAAAACCAATAACTCTCATCACCCAGAAGAAAATTAACTGCATGGAACATCCTGGCCCCCTGAGAAGAAACAGTGGCTTCTAATGAACCCGCCCACGGCTGTTTTCTATTCCTTCTCCAGGACATGGTTAACTAAAAGTCTAAAAGTGCTCCTTTATGGTATCATATAATCTTTGGAGT
The DNA here is from genome assembly GCF_028583685.1 of Petaurus breviceps papuanus. NCBI lineage: Eukaryota > Metazoa > Chordata > Mammalia > Diprotodontia > Petauridae > Petaurus > Petaurus breviceps. The sequence goes on along the minus strand of NW_027185761.1, from coordinate 14,524,158 downwards.
CAGAGTTCAAGTCTTACCTCTATCGCTTCCTCTCTTGAGTGACTTTGGGCAAGTTCCTTTACCTATCAGTGACTCAAGATCTTTCTCAGTAAGATGAGGGGGTTGGCCTTCACAGCCTATACTCAAGTCCCTTCCAACTCCAAACCTGTGATCATATGATCCCATGACTAGGGAGTTTCTGAGTTTCTGACAGCTCACAATACAAAGCATTCTACTTGTTCACTTCATTCTCTTACTTTTTTCACACATATTTATACACATATTCCACACATATTTACATTTCACACTTATATTTCACACATATTTCCACACTTAGATTTCACACATATTTAAACGCTTCTATTTCACACTTCTATTTACACATTCATATTTCATACTTGTTTATTTTTTTTGTACATTTTTCAGGCCTTGTTCCCCTGATCTAAGCCTCAGGACAGGTGGGTACTTGGTACAGGTCAAACTGCCTGGAATAGCCCTGGTTTAGCCTGGGTCTGGGAAAACATATACAGAACCTAGGACAGGTGACCAAAGCCAGCATTCTGAGCCTATATACATATATATAGTTATATAGTTATATATTTACACATACACACACATACATACAAAAACACATATATTTCTGTGAAAAGAATCCTATTTGGATCCTGGATTTAGAATTGAAAGAAGCCTTTAGGATCATGAACTAAAATCAGGACAGAGCTTGAGAGATCACAGTCCAAGCCCTTCATTTTTTAAATGAAAAGGTTTAGAGAGGGAAAGATCATCCAAGATCCCATCAGTGACTACAGGCTAGCTCTCTCATTTTACAGATAAGGAAATAGACCCAGAGAAGAAGAAAAGTGACTTGCTCACAGTCAGACAGGCAGTAAGTGACAAGGCTGGGATTCATGCTCAGGCCGTCTGACCCTAGATCCAGATTTCTATTCTAGGGTACTACATAGAGCTTCATGTTTTCCTACTGCCACTCCATTACCTCTACCCACCCCCCCAGCCAACCCAAAGGTCTCTAAGGAAGAACAGGCAGGTGCTGAATATAGTCCAAAATGCATGAGAAGGGGCCCCAGCAACAGTAAAGTGTGCAATGGGACCTCAGCAAAGTCCTGGAGTCCAGCCTCAGTGCCACAAACCAACACTGTATTTCTCTCCTCTCTGGGAGGGAAGAAGGTACATTTGAACTATTTTAGTCCCTTCACAAGGGTCTGGCAGTTTAATTATAACAAGAGATAATGAATTTCCTTCTAGCTGCAGGCTCATAGTGCATTAAGCACAGATGACTCCCATCATTTCACTTATAGCAGCTGCTGAGGAAAAATGAATGAGATGCAAATCGCCTACCTATGGTTCAGCTAATACCTGGGAGTGGGGGGAGAAGGAGGGAGGCAGCAGGATTGCAGATAGACGACCACCGAGAAAGGCTCAGCCTTCGGCCACCCAAAACTGTGAAAAGAAGCAGATGGCAAACTTGAAAACCACATTTCACCCCCCACCCCACAGTCTTTCTGATGTGCTGGCTGGTCATCGTAAATTTATGGCCTCAGTGGGAAAGAGTAGCGGCCAGTGATGTTTCATCTTAAACACCACATCATTCATTAAGTCATTAGACACCATGAGCAGTTTGTCGATTCTAGCTCTAGATTCTTCCACTGGTAGAAAGGATGCTCTGGCTGGGGGGACAAGCAGATGGGTAGCACAGAGTACTCACGTTTTTCTGGAGTGGCCAAAAGAAACCTTGAGGGGTGCCTGTCCAGAAACCACAGAAGGACCAGGCCTGGCTGCCCATCCACATCCTATGTTAGTCTAACACTCTGGAGCCCAGCAGCCGTCAGATCTAGAGTCTAACTTCCTTCTTAGTACAGGTCCGGAAAATCATTCTACATGCCCACGTGGTAAGGACATAGACTCTTGTCTTCTAAGCCAAGCCCTGGTCCCCCACCCTCTGAATTGGCCCTCAGGGACTCCTCCTTGTCTAGATGTGCTCAGGGATACAGGACAGTCCAACTCCTTCCAGTACCCAACCCCTCAAAGAGAATGACTTTACCAGGTGGCTTTACACTGAACCCTCCTACAAAAGCCTCTTGGTCAATAAATGATACAGCTGCCTCTGTGAAACTCCGCTCCTGCTGGCTGCTCAGGTTTCTAAGCTTCTAGGGTTTCTCTGCGGTCGTTAATGTCCTGTTTCTTGAAAGAGCCGACCTCAGGTGGAGCGTTCGACCCAGATGCAAATGGTGGCCTCACAATGCCTTTAGTCTCCCTCACACCTCACCACTCAGGAACTGAGAGCTTAGCCTGAGCCTGAGAACAAAAGGCAAAACCCAACAGGTGGCTGGCTCCCTCAGCACACCCTGCTCCATTTATTCTGAAAGAGGGTTGGGGCTGAATGAGGGCACTGGAGGGAGGTGGAAGCTGTGCCCTGAGCCCCCGGCCACTGGTTCCCCTGCCAGGGCCTCCAGCCTCTCTTTGTCTGAAACCTGTGTCAGGTGACTCTTGGCTGTGGGATGGAGGGATGGAGGATGAGGGCTAGGCTGGTGATTCTGGATGTTGTCCCTAATAAGGAGGGATGGTAGAGGTGGGGTGAGGGTGGGATAAATAGTGTGAGTCTGCTAGCATGGCTTTCTGCAGCCACATATCATCCCAAGACCCTATCTATCTCCTTGTTCCAAACCACAGATCTTTTCTTTTGCCCCACCCCCATCTTTGGCCTCCCCATCACAAATGAAAACGGGAAGCAGCGACATGTGCCTGCTGATATCATCACTTCCCCATTGGGTTTCTCTGATTTAGCAATCCCTCCTCCCCCACCTTGTATTTCAGTAGGTTTGTTGCTCGGCTTTAAATCCCAAAGTTCCCCACCCCTAATCCCTTGTATTTCACTGAAGTTAACAGAACAAGTTACAGAGCAAGAACATCACCAAGTCCCCCTAAATTCACAAAATCTGCCCATCTATATAACCACGCTGTTTCCCAACCTACCCCAGGGCTGAGACTACCCAACATTCCACTGCTAGCAAACTCCTTGAACTTGAAGAAACCAGGGGACTCCTCCTATTGGATAGGATTCAGATGCCGGTGAAGCCCCTAAGATTCTGACCCCACCAGGAGGGTCTGGTTGGCTCTAGGATAAGTGTCTTCTTTTTTTGGATGTCTTCTTGAGGACTGTGTGCTTAGAAAGAAAGCCACAGCAGCCCTCCACTGAAGATGTGAATAAGTAGCAGCCCTGCTCCTTGCCACGTGTCTGGACTGGTGACATTCGAGAGCCAGCCTATGAGCCAGAGATGTGGATGGAGGCTGGGACACAAAGAACAAAGAATCAGGGGCACATGTCTTGGGCATTGACCTGGCCTGGGCTAGGCCTGAGACAAGAACCTCCCTGCCTTGTCAGGCAGGCTTGAATGAGCCACAGCAGCCCCAGGGGAAGAGTGGAGCCTTTCACTGGGGATGAGACCTCTGGAGAACCTGCACCTCCCTGCTCCTGGTGATGCACCTCTAATCAATGCCTCTTGGGGAAACTCTCATTTTCCAAAACAAGAGACCTGCTCTGATTGCCAGTCAGCTCCAACCGTTCATTTGTTCTCAGTGTGCTTGCTGCCTTTCCCAAAATAACAGCAGATCCAAAAAACAATTTTGCTGCCCGACCTCAAAAGCCAGTCATTTATTCACAGGCTGTTCCTGTCTCTCTCTCTCCAAAGACTAGAGAAATGCCAGGACAGGAACAATCACAGAGAGTCCTGGTCACAGCACCACAGGATCATAGAGTTAGAAGTACATCCAACCTCCTTGTTTAACAGAAGGAAACTGAGGCACAGGGGACTGGGCTTGCTCTGAGCCATCCAGCTGGTGGAACAACTCCCATCTTGATTCTAAGTCTAATACACCATCCAAAGGCAGGAAAATCTCCCTTAGGCATCGAGAACGTAATGAGACAAGTGCCAGATTTGACGTCAGAGGCCCTACCTCAGTCATTTACTATCTGTGTGACTCTGGGTACTTTATATCCCTGGGCCTCCATTTCCTCTTCTGTCCAAGGAAGGGGTTAGACTAGATTGTTTCTATGATCCGATAATCCAGTGGCCTTTCAACCTCACAATGACAATAAGATTATGGCAACTCATCATTTAGTCCTGACCTGGACTGTGTTGATTTTTTTTAATGTTCTGATAATTGTATTTCTAAACAATTGGTTTCCTTCATAATCCAATGTATTTTATTTATGCACTTGGAAACATTATTCTGAGAAGGGGACTGACAAAAAGGTCCAGAACCCCTGCTTTTGAGGAAAGACCTTGAAAGTCTCCACTCACCTCGATGTGAATGCAGAAATTCCAGGTCCAGTGTGTATGAAGTATGGAGTTTAGCTCTTGGCACACCTACCCAAGGGCTGACCTTTGGAGGTCCAGGGGCTCAGCCGGGCCCCCCTATGAGTAGGCTGCTTCCTCTGCCTGACTGGACTAGTATTCATGGCTCTTGGGAGGTCAGCCAGGGCCACCCTGCCCTGCCATTGGCAACTCCCATTCGCTTCTCCCCCTGAGGAAATGACCAGTTACAGAAGAGGGAAGTAGAGAAAAGAGAGAAACCCCAGGGCCATTCCTAGAACAGTTCTTGAACTGACCTTTGAGTGGCAGCAGACCCTTCTGACCATTCAGACCTTTGTTGTTTTTACAGATGTGAGCAGCAGAGACTCTGGATCCACTGACTCTCCTCCATGCCTCAGATGTGGAATTTTCAGACGCAAGCTGAAAACTATGCACTGCTCTCTTCTCAACCCTCCAATTTACTCTCTGTGGGCTATAGACCTGCTGACTAAGGCAGCCTGGGCTGCCTTTTCCAGTTACTAGCTCCAGGCCCGTGACTGCGCACATGGATTGTCCTGTCCTCAAGGGCAAGGACTTCCATGAGCAGTGGCGGGAGGTCCCATGGTCTGGGCTGGCCCACGTGGACTGCACCATGTGGGGAAGCTTCGGGAGGAGCTGGGCCCACATCAGCTCAAGGCAGCAGCCTGTTCCAGCAATGCCTGCTGATGGGCCCTCAGTCTGTGCCAGGGAGGCAAGGGGGGTAGTTAGGTAGCTGATGGAGGGTGCCATTAACCAAGCTGAATGACATGCTACTGCCTGTGTTAACCACAGGGGCTTCCTCTATGTGTTTAGGGGTGCTAAGTGTAGTCTTGGAACGAATTCGATGCCAATTATGCAAGCCAACATCTGTCTCAACAACTGTTATGCTCATTTAATTGATGACTGCCTCTCCTTCCTAGAGGTGGGTCCCGGGAAGTTTTCTGTCCTGCTGGGGGTTGGGGTAGGCATCCAAGATGACATATTAGGAGTAGAGAGTTAGCTGATCCTATAGATTTTAAGACAGTGGACCTGAGTTGAAATTCTATAGTGCTACTTACTACTTGTGTAAGCTTGAGCTAACCACTTAGTTTCCTCACCTGTAAAGTTATTTTTACAAAGTAGCACCAGTTCAGGAGTACTTGGCATTCTTTGTGTCATGGACTCCATTGGCAACCTGGAGAAATCTATGGACCCCTTCTCAGAATCACATTTTTAAATGCATTTAATAAATACATAGGATTATGAAGGAAACCAATTATATTGAAATAGTCACTACAGTATGTTAAAAACTGACTTCCTGGACCTCAAGTTAAGAACTCCTAGACTAGATCATCCCTGAGGTATCTAGCAGCTCAGCTCCAAGTTCTATGGTAGCATGATATACCCTCTACTTCCCCAGGTTCTACTGAGGAAATAAAGTCCTTACTATTTTATACAGGGAAGAACAGAGAGCTGGACTTGGGAGTTTGAAAGACCTGGCATTCAAATCCTGCCTCAGACACTTACAACCGACCTTTTTGATTCTGGGAAAGTCACTCAACTGCTCTATACATCAGTTTCCTCATTTGTAAAATTGGGGGTGGGGAGATGGGGATTAGGCTCCATGGTCTCTAAAATCCCTTCCAGCTCTAACACTATGAGTCTGTATACTGAAAATCAGGGGATCTGAGTTCCAGTCCTGGATAAGGGAAACTCCAGCGTAAAATTGGGCATCTCTTCCCTTCCCTGGACCTCAGCTTCTTCCTTTGAAAAATGAGGGAATGGGACTTTTTGGCTTTTAATTCTTTCATTTAAAAATAATTTTTAATTTCAATTCTAATATTTTACAGAACTATGGCTCTACAATCTCCAGTCATGGAATGATCTCTCCCAGGGTTGGCCCAGAGATTCTGCCTAGTGTTCTCCTTCTGGATTGTGGGACTTTCTAAGAATGTTATTGATATAAAATAGTATCCCTTCTCCATTTTCCTTTTCTCTCTGTGACATCTGGAACCTCACCAAGCTCTCAGCTCATGGCATTAGGGGTTTCAGTTAGTGTTCTCTTGAGGGTGGGAACAGTTTCATTTATATCTTTGTAACCCAGGAGTTAGACCTACTAGACTTGCATATAATATACCAGATGTTCTATAAACGCTGGTTGACTTATTTACTTTTCCTCTTCTCTTTCACTGAGAAACCTAGAAAAGTTATCTACACCTGTTGCTTCCACTTCCTCTCTTTTCATTGACTTCTCAACACCTCTGTAATCTGGCTTCTGACCTCCCCACTCAACTGAAACTGCTCTCTTCTTCAAAGTTACTAATGATCCATCAACTGTCAATTTAGATGATCTTTTAAAAATCCTTATGCTTCTTGACCCCTGTGCAGCATTTGACACCATTAACCTCTGTCTCCTCCTGGAGACTCTTTCCTCTTTCGCTCTCCATGACCTTGCTCTGCTTTGTTTCTTTTTCAGTCTCTTTCATTCGTTCCTCTTCCATATCATGTCCCTTAACTGTGGGTGTACCCCACAGCTTTGTCCCATGGCTTTCCTAGTTTCTTCTATTGGTTCATCTTCCACATCATGTCTCCTAACTGTGGGTGTACACCATGGCTTTGTCCTGGGTTCTCTCATTTTTTCTTTACATTCTCTTGGTACCTTCATCAACTCTTATGATTGGCATCCTTCTCTAGATGATTACCAAATTCAGCCTAATCTTTCTCCTGAGATCAGGTATGTCCAGTTTCCCAGTGAATATTTCAAACTGGATGCCTTCGAGGCAACTTAAGCCCAACATGTCTAAAACTGAACTTGTCTTCCCCCCCAAACTAACCCCCCTTCTAAACTTTCCTATTCCTATTGAGGGGTACAGCCATTCTGACAGTCACTCGGGTTTACCACCTTGGTGTCATCCCTGGTTCCTTCCTTTCACTTACCTAGAAGAGCTGTTGCTACATCTGGTTTCTACGATGTCTATTGCTTCTGTCCCCTTTGTTCTCCTCTCATGGCCTCCACTGTAGTTTGGGTCCTTATGTCCTCTTGCCTAGACTATTATAAGAGCCTCCAATTTGGTCTTCCTTCTTCAAGTATCTTGTCTTTCCAATTCACCCCACACACAGTTGCCAAAATGATTTGCTTAAAGGGCAGGTATGAACATGCTTCCTCCTTACTCTTTTATTTTTAAAGCAATTGGGGTTAAGTAACTTGCCCAAGGTTACATGGCCAGTTATTTTGTGTGGGTGTTAAGTATCTGAGGCCGGAACCCGATCCCGGACGTCAGGGCTGGCACTCTTACTCACTGCACCACCTAGCCGCCAACCCCCCCCCTTACTCTATTAAATCCAACTGCTCTTTATTGATTCCCACTCTAGGGTCAAATATGAACTCATCTTCTTTTTTGTTGTCCATTTTTCAGTCATATCCAACTCTTTATGAACCAATTTGGGGTTTTCTTGGCAAAGATACTGGAGCAGTTTGTAATTTCCTTCTCCAGCTCATTTTACAGATGAGAAAACTGAGGCAAACAGGGTTAAGTCACTTGCCCAGGGTCACACAGCTAGGAAGTGTCTGAGGCCAGATTTGAACTCAGGATGATGAGTCTTCTGGACTCTAGGCTTGGTGCTCTATCCACTGTGTTGCCTAGCTTTTCAAACAAGGATCTAACCTACCTTTTCATACTTATTACATTTTACCTTCCTATACCCATATTAGCATCATTGCTGCACCTCACAAAGAACCTTCATCTCCAGTCTCCACATTTCTGATTCCTGAAGTAGATATCTTCCTCATTGCCTTGGAGAGTCCTTTATTTCCTTCCAAACTCTGCTCAAGTGACACCATGTTCATGAAGCCTTTACCATACCTTCTCTTTATTTTGAATACATACTTGTATATATACATGTTGTCTCTCCTAATAGAATGCAAACTTCTTGAGGGGAAAACAGTTTCATTTTCTCAACACTTATCCTGGTGCCTGGCATGCAGAAGGTGCTTAATGAATGTTTCTTGATTGTATTCAGTTTGCATGATGGGTCCCAGAAAACTCGGGCTTCTGAGAGGGTCTCCTTGCCTCACCTATCATGAACCTGAACAGATCCCTAGCTTGCTTTCTTTCCTTGGCTTCTTTGACATGTGATGGTTATGGGGGTCTAGGTGGCACAGTGAATAGAACACTGGCCCTGGAGTCAGGAGGACCTGAGTTCAAATCTGACCTCAGACACTTAACACTTACTAGCCATGTGACCTTGGGCAAGTCACTTAACTCTAATTGCCCTGCCTTCCCCCCCTCAAAAAAAAATAAGAGAGAGAGAGTGAGATGTGATGGCTACTTGAACAGAGAGTTTTCCTAAACCTCTCAATGCTGGAAGTTTTATGTAACAGTGATGAAGGAATGAATGTAAGAGCTGGAGGATCCAGAGATCTCTGTTTATTCCAACTGGGTGAACCAGAATGGCAGTAATCACAATGTTATTTTAAAAACCAACAATAGATATAATCCCTGTAAGTTTTATTCTGAAACAGAGACTGCAGGCTGATGAGGGAGTTTTCCTGATGTTTTTGGTTAGGGGTGGGGAAGGGAGTGATGATAGGGTGATGGGCACTTTTGCTACCAACTAGCAAATGCCACCTTTTTCACAAAGCCTTTGATGATCCCCCTTTCAAATAATCATTTTCCCTCTCAGACTTCATATAATACCATATTCTATCTCTCCAATGCCATTATATATTATTTTGTATGATAGCTGTCTTTGTATGTTATCCATCCTCCTCCTAGACTAGACTATAAGTTCCATAAGGTTGAGGAATATGGTTTATCTAAGATTTCTATTCCCCCCACCAACTTCTGCAGTGTCTGAGCACAGAGGGTTTTTAATATATACTTGTTTTTTTTGCGTGTTTTTTTTTGCTTTTTAGAGGGCAATTGGGGTTAAGTGACTTGCCCAAAGTCACACGGCTAGTAAGTGTGTCAAGTGTCTGAGGCCGCATTTGAACTCAGGTCCTCCTGACTCCATGGCCGGTGCTCTATTCACTTAGCCACCTAGCTGCTCTCAATACATGTTAAATAAATGGGTGAATGGCCTCAAATGAATTCACCTCCCTGAGCCTCAGCTTCCTTTTCTGTAAAATGAGGGTATTGATCTCTGAGATCCCTTCCAATTCTAACATTCCAGAAGTCTTTCATGAGCTGTCTGTAACCCCAGAGGAATCTTTAGAAGCAGCCCTTGAATCCTGGGCAAGACAGGAGCAGGTGGTTTTCCATAATTGACCTTCCCTAGTCTTGGGAAGGAGGTGTATAGGCCGTGTCAAAAAGGAACATGGAAGATAGGCTTAAACCTCCCTGGTAGGATGGTTGCCAGGACATACCTTCAGGGCCACCCTACTACAGACTGAGTGTGAATGTCACTTAATATACATATACATATACATATACATATACATATACATATACATATACATATACATA
>NW_027185761.1:14505302-14514376 GCF_028583685.1 Petaurus breviceps papuanus | reverse complement strand
TATCTATCTATCTATCTATCTATCCATCCATCTATCTATCTATTATCCTAGCATCACTGACAACAAGGCCAACATCTCCAGTGGGATTTTAAAGTGAGAAATTGGTGCTATCCACAGGGGTACTTTTAAAATTTAGGACAGCAGGGAAGGGTGCCTTCCCAGCCCCCACAGCCTCTCTGCTCATGAATGAGGTCTTGGGTAGCCACACAGCCCACTCACTCATAGTTAGTAAGTAAACAGCATTTGAGGTTTGCAAGCAACCAATCCCCTAAAACCAGAAAAACGAGCCATGAGGAAGATACAGATGCAGCCAGAGGAAAGAGCGACCACAAGGTACTGAGGAAGCTTGCCAGCCCTGCCCCCACGACCACACTGCCTACTGACAGAGAGAGGGGGAGAGGGAGAGAGAGACACAGGGGCCCAGGGAGGCCTTTTCCCCACCCTTTCTGGATGATGATGAGAACAGATGCCTGGAATCTCCCATTCTGTCGTGGGGCATTCCACTGCCTCCTGCCAGTAGGGGAAAATCCTCATGCTCTGGGTACTCCCATCCAGGAGGTATCCACGTGCCCAGGCAACTTGCAATCTTTTCCCAAGCTAATTTTGTTTCTCAACTTTAGCATCTTTTAAGAATAACTCATTAGCCTTGTTCCTCCACAAGACCTCGGGAACTGAGCCAGTATCTTCCCCCAAACTTAATTCAGCTAAGTTCAGGACAGACTCATAGAGATAAAAACTACATCAGCAACAAGATCAACAACAATAATGATGAGTAAATAAGCAAATAATAAAGGCTAACCTTTATATAGCATTTTAAAATTGAAAAGCAATTTGGATATTTTATCTCATCGAATTCTCACAATTACTGTGGGAAGGAGGAACCATTTTACAGATAGGGCAACTGAGGCTGAGAGTTATAGATACTCTCTGGGATGGGATTCAAACTCAGGTATTCCTAACTCCAAGCCTAATGCTTTATCCTCTCTGCCACCCATTACCCATATTGGCAGTGAGGGTGATAAGTGGTAATTGTAGGAAATCCACTAGAAGGAGACAATGACTTAGGTAGGGGATTCCTAGAGGGACAGTTATCTCAATCCTCAGCCCAACTTGGCTCTAGTGAGGAATGTTGTGCAAATGGTACTGAAGGTCAAGTCTAAGCTGCCTCCCAATGGAACCAGCAGGGCTTGGCACACACACTGGCACAGGAATTAAGGAGGCTGCTCCCAGATCCTCTCCCTGAGCCTGGACATATATATTTACTTAATTCTAACTTTTAATTAATTTTGAATCGGGCAACTAGGTGATGAAGTGAATAGAGTGCCAGGTCAGAAGTCAAGAAGACCTGAGTTCAAATCTGAACTCAATACACTTGCTAGTTGTGTGACCCTAGGCAAGTCACTTAACTCTGTTTATCTCAATTTCCTCATATGTAAAATGAGCTGGAAAAGCAAATAGTAAACCACTCTAGTATCTTTGCCAAGAAAACCCCAAAAAGGGTCACAAAGAATTGGACACAACTGAAAAAACTGGTCAAATGACAATTGTTAATCTACACACATACTCATGTCTTTCCCCATCTCATACTTCATTACACACTTGTCCACACACTTGCATGAACCACACCCCTTCCCCCTCATAACTCCCCTGCACAAACATCTGCATCCGTGTGTGGGCCATATTGCATATGTGTTTCACACTGTCAACTGCCCACAGACCCACCCAGTACACTCAGCCCCTCTATGCCTGTATTTTCATATTCTCCCCACTGTGTAAGATAACATTATCTGTTAGGTGGAAATACCATATACCAGACCCCACACCTGACATTCCACTATATACACACCCACACATTCATACTTCATTGCACACACACTTGTAGACTATCTCTCCCCACATTTCGCCTGTATTGTTCCCAACTCTTCTCCAAATTGCTCCCATCCCTCACCAACTCACTTTAGACAGCACACTCCCTTCCTCCCTTCTCCCTCCCCCACTGGGAAGCCACTAAGCCAGAAGAGACCCCTGTCTCTCCTTGTTCTCTCTTTGACCCCTCCACGGTTTGCCAGGACAATCTTAATGGTCTGATGCTGTCATTTGTAGGCAGCCTCTGGTATTTACAATCTTGCTGCTGCCCAGTCCCTTTTCCAAAATTGAAGTAGCCAATCCAAGATCCTTCTCACTTAACTTCTCCTCCCCACCCCAGACAAAAGGAACCCCAACCAGCTGGCCAGGCAGAGAAATCCCCCAGACCTTTTTACCACACCCTAGGCTGTTAGCCCCTAATAGAAGCCAAGGTCCTGCAGAGACCCTGGGCAGAACTGCCACCAATCCTTAGCCCCAAAGCCCGCTCCCTCTCCTCTGAGCTGTTTGCTCTGGCTAAGTGGGCATCTTGTTGGCAGCCCCAGGATGAGGGAGGTAGGGACTCAGCAGCACTGGGCAGCCCCCTGTACCTGACGGTCCTGACTGAGATGCAGTATTTCCACATCAGATTCCACACAGCACTCCCATCTCCCTTCATGTCTCAGCATCCAAAGGAGAGCAGTACAGCAGTTCTGGACCAGCGGAGCCACATCCAGGATGTCCTCCAGGCTCCACAAGAGGCAGTCACCACATACACCAGTTCCCAGTCACCAAACAGTCCTCTGACCTGCCCTGGAACAGACCCTGGGCCGAACTCTCTGTGTTTCTCACTTGCTGAGGGGGAGCCAGCTCTCTAAGCAGAGGTCTCAAGTTACTTCCTTCTTCATGATTTAAAGAAAAAAAATGTATATAAATAGATGGGTTAAAAAAAAAAAAGTAAATGGTTGTACCACTTGCTGAACCAATGAAGCTCCCTTAGAGGCTGCTTGGCAGGTTATAAGTCAAAGCAGCAGATTGTGAAGGAGGGAGGAGCAGCCGTTTGCGTGGCCCTGAGAGGAATCTGCCTGGTCCTTGCCTCTCTCCAGGCAGCAGGCGGGCGGACTGCCTCCCAGGCTGCTGGGTCCTGGGCTCTAACTTACTGGGAACAGTAAACGCTGACCAGATACGCCCTAAATCACAGGGCTGTCACAGAATCAACTCCCCACTGTCTGCAAAACTTCTTGCTTGTCTCCTGTAATAAACCCACCAGTGCCAAAGCAGGGGATGAGTCACTTTCCAAAGCCCTCCATGAAAACCCAGACAGGGGAATGGAAGCCGCCGCTGGAGTGAAATACAGTGTGTGTGTGTGTGTGTGTGTGTGTGTGTGTGTGTGTTGTGTGAGAGACAGAGAGAGAGAGAGAGAGAGAGAGAGAGAGAGAGAGAGAGAGAGAGACAGAGAGAGAGACAGAGAGAGAGACAGAGAGAGAGAGAGAGACAGAGAGACAGAGAGAGAGAGAGAGAGAGAGAGAGGGACAGAGAGAGAGAGCATGTCCCACTACCTTTAGTTTTTGTTTAGAAACTTTTCTGAACCTTTACTAGGGGAAAAAATTTCTTCTGGAAAAGAGGCTTGGACTATGTGTGCAGAAAACACACACATACACCCACCCACCCCGACACACCCCCCAACCCCTCCCTTTCCTCCCATATAGACCACCTTGTTTTCATATTCTGAAGCACCTCCCCCAAAGACATAAACCCACGTTCCCAGACAGTAATGGGCTGCTGTTTCTGGTTCCATCTCTGCTGAATTCCTCACCGGTGCCATAGGCAACATTTGGGGATAAAGGGTCTTTTTTGCCTGTCCTGGCAGACAGCATAGGGACTGTATATCGCAAAGGAGCTTTGAGAAGATCCTGGATGAAAAGAGCCAAAGAAACTGGGAATGCTCATGATGAATAATACTTAGAATTTGTTTATTTTCCGCAAAGGGATGCCATTGAGGATTGATGGATTCCAAGTCAGGTAGGTGGTGCTGTGTCTGACCTCAAGGACTGACTTTAAATCCTGCTTCACAGATTCACTAGCTGTGTGACCTTGGGAAAGTCAACTAACTTCTCTCAGTCTTATTTTCCTCATCTACAAAACGGAGTTCCTAGCAATGCTTACCTGCAGAGTTAAGGATGAGATGAGATAATGTATGTGAAGTGCTTTGTAAGCCTCAAACACTAGCTATTACTGTTATTATGTGTCTAGTTGTTCCCATGGGAAAAGGAAACATGTTTCACTTCAGAGTCAGGATCCTCTAACATTAATTCAGCCTTGCAAAGAGGTTTTGACCCAGTAAGAAGCCAAGATGTCTGCCCTCACTAATATTTACTACCAACTCTCCCTTTCATTCCCTTTCCCCTCTACCCTTCTTAGTCCCCTTCATTGACTAACTCTTCCCTTGAGTAATGCCTTGCTCTATTCTGCCCAGGACCACAGTTGTCCCTACAAGGTGTAGAAGAGGGGGAAAGAAAATCCCAACACCCAACACTTTGTGTGTGTGTGTGTGTGTGTGAAGGGGGGGGGTGGCGGGGAGGGGGGACCAGTCCTGTGATTTCACTGGTAAAGGGAGCTCTAGGTGAAGAAATCCCTTTCACCAATAAAGACAAACAACTATTCTCTAATTTGTAGTCTTAGAGAGGTAGCTGGGACACAGAGAGGTTAAGTAACTTACTCAGAGTCACACAGCCAGTATGTTTTAGAGGAGAGACTGAAGCCTATTCATTGAGACACTCATAATCCCTTGGCTAAAGTCCTTTTCTGATGACTCATTGTAGCATTTGGGTGACCCCAAATTCTTCAAGTCCACATCAGTAGGACCCAAGTTGGACAGGCTTTGTGAATGGGTCTAATGATGAACTAGCTGTGTCTCTTGTCTGATGAAAGCCAAGCTATGTTTGGGGTGGCTCATCACTAAATTGGTGGCCAAGTACAGTACAGTGGAAAGAACATTGTATTTGGATTCAGAGGACTCAGGTTTGGATCCTGGCTATGTGGTGTGACCTTGGGTAAATCATTTGGCCTCTCTGGGTCTCAGTTTCCCCACCTGTAAAATGAGGAGATTAGGCTAGTGGCTTATAAGGTCCTTTCCAACTCTAATTCTATTATCCGATTGTATTTTTTTTTTCCTTTTGGCAGCTTCCAAAGACTCTCTCCTAAGTCAGAAAGGGTTTTGAATCTGTTTTGGAAGAGGGAATACCCCCACAAAACTACAGAATCTTGAAGTATTGTTATGATCATTAATTAACATTAAATAACAATCACTGAATAATAAGTATTTCAATAAAAATAAAACCAATAATTAATAATATGTTTATTTAGCACTTTGAGGTTTACAAAGTGTCTCCCTCATGACCTCATGAGGTAGGTAACATAAGGATTACTTCTCTTCACAATACAGTGCTCAATTTGGGGGCAGGCGACCTGGATTGAAATCCTACCTCAACTAGCTTCCTCCTATTGACCTTGGGCAGTCCTTTAAGGTCTCTGAGCAATTTATTTATTTATTGCTTTTTGGAGGGCAATTGGGGTTAAGTGACTTGCCCAAGGTCACACAGCTAGTTTTTGTGTTAAGTATCTGAGGCTGGATTTGAACTCAGGTCCTCCTGACTCCATCACTGCGCCACCTAGCCGCCCCAAGCTGTCTCTGAGCAATTTAGTCACCTGCAAAATGAGGGGAGTGGACTAGGTGAACTCTGAGGTACCTTCTGGCTCCGTATCTGAATCCATTTTACAGATGAGAAAGCTAAGGCTCTGGGAGGTGTTTTTTTCATGGTCTCATAGCTAAGCAAATAGGACAGATCTGAAAGGGGGAAATGAGCCCTCAAAAAGCTATCTCAAGGGAAAGGATGTGGAAAGAAAAAAAGGCAGTTCTACTTCTAAATCTTGGTGAAAGTAAAAGTTTATGTAGATTATATGTATATGAATCTCAGGGTGTTTTTTTTAAAGATTAACTGAGGAACTATTTTCTCCCTCCTGCTCCCAGCTGTCACCATAACAGTTCAAGACGACTCCTCCCACCTCAAACCTCCCCCTCCCCTCCCAAAGTAGGATGGACCATTTGCAATTGGGGTGTGTGTGTGTGTGTGTGTGTGTGTGTCCTGTTTTTGTTACTGGTATAGGGAATGTTCTGATGAGAAAACTCTCTTCCAATGAAGGTCAGTACCTTCTCTGCAATTTATAATCTCAGCTGCTTAGAATACTCAGATATTAAATGACTAACTGATGATTACATAGTCAGTTTGTTGGAACTTGGGGTTCTGAGGCCAACTCTCTATTTACTAAGTCATACTGCTGCTTCTTGGACCTAGGCAGTGGTCCAGTTCCTAGGATGACTGTATTCTTCCCTCTCTAAGGAACTCAAGAGTCTGCCTTTAGCCAATATGCTTAGAAAGCCTCCCCTCCCAGCCACCCAAGGCTCAGAAGGAACCACCTATGAACCCAACTTAGAAATGGCAAAAAGGTGTCCCAGTCAAGATACCCTCTCCCTTCCAGAGCCTTCCCTGAAGCCACTACACACACTTCTGCCTCCCCTTCCTGACTACCCAAATGCTCCTATTGTCTGTACTTGGAACTTGAGCAAAGAATGACACAAATGGAAGGGAATTCAGATACAGATTATCTCCTCTAAGTCTCATTAAAGAGAGATTCCAAAGTTCAAATGACTTGTCCAAGGCTACACAGTTAGCTTGTGAACTCTATCATTCTAAGTTATTCTGTCACTTAATTATTATGACAAAAATATACAATATAAATATATTATAATTAATAATATATCAAATTATAAAATTTAATTTATAACTAAATTAAAATCTTTAATAATGTTATATAATTGATATTTTTGTTGTTCAGTCATGTCTGATTCTTACTCTATTTGGGGTTTTCTTGGCAAAAATACATTTTGTGCTCCACCTCATTTTACAGATGAGGAAACTGAGGCAAACAGGGTTAAGTGACTTGCCCAGGGTTACACAGCTAGTAAGTGTCTGAGGCCGAATTTGAACTGACTTCCTCCTGACTCCAGGTCTAGTGCTCTATTCACTGAACCATCTCACTGCCCATAATTGATCTTACTGACATTAATATTAATAATAATGAATCATTAGATCTTATATCCCAATTCTCTAATTCAAATACAAAAAGCATTTATCATTTTATCTTCTTGTGCAACAGTCCACAAAACATTAAACATAAAAGAATAATTAACAGTGTGACTTGTTCTAGAATAATTTCTATCTGAATTTCATCAAAAAGGAAGAGAATAAGTTTAGAATAGCAACAGCAATCATAGCAGACCTTGACAGAGCCCTTTAAGGTTTATAAAGCCCATTCTGTTTCCAATGATCCTCCTAATAACATTTAGCAGTGATTATAGTAAAAATCTTCCCACTGGACTTGCTCAGGGTCACAAAGGTGGTTCACGTTATTGATGGGATTGGAACCTAGGCTGCGGGAATTCCAGGGGCAGTGCTCTGGGGAGTGAGCTTGGAGGAGCCCTGATGAAGTGGGTAGCACTCTCCAGACAAGCATAGGCGGAACCAGTTGGAGTTCAACTCTGGCTCCCCCCCAGCCCCTGCCTTAGCTCTGTTTCTCCTACGCTATTTTTAGGCCTATAAGTGGCTCCATATAGAGAATGCTATTTCCAATTAAGGTTGGAAAAGGGGCCTTGGAAAATGGAGGGATTTGAAAGTCAGTTGGGAGGAGCCACTGGTGTGACTTCTATCTAGGCAGTCAGGTTCCTCTATCAGCTCCCTTCACTTTTATGCGTTATTTCATTTTATTGATTTTCTGTGTAGCCTTCATTATTTTAGTTTGGTTCGGTTTTTGCTGGTGGTAACTGGGAGGACTTGCTTCTTTACACACTATATAAAGCAGGCACTTAATGAGTGCATGTTAAGTGAGCTAATGATCTCCTCAGATTTAGGGATGGGGCTCTTTGACAATCAGATGGCTGAGGTTATCAGCATAAAAACCAAGAGGGCTTTCCTATTGAATTGGTTTCTGTTCAAGGAGATTGCTAATCAAACAAATGAACCCCAAACCCTCCATCCAGCCCCAACCACTGGGCTTCTCCCACAAATATTGGCAGCAGTGAGTCATCTTCTCCCACCAATGTCTGCTTCTGACAAATGTCTACTCCCAAGTTACTCCTCCCTCCTATTTCTCCTTCTCCTGAACCTCTGATCCCCTTCCATCTTCATCTCCCTTTCTTCTCAGTCCCTCCTGCAAGGCAATGAGCCTTTGAAGGCTACTTCCTTCAAAGGCCCCTGAAGGCACCTCCCCAATCACCCCAGTCCCTCCTCCCCACCGAGCTGGCCTTCTGCCAGCTGCCTGCCCTGTGCAGACTGGATTCACTCTGAAGCCCTTGGACTTCATGGTCCCAGCACACTGGGGGCCAGAGGCTGCAGAGGCAGTCAGAGGGCAGCAGTGCACTGTGTAGGAAAGAGATGCCTCTGGCACCCAGTCCCCCTTTAGAAAAAAGGACCCTCCCTAAAGTCTCAGCCTTCCACCCCTGTAATGAATTTTTTTGACTCTCTTACTTTATTCTCCTTCTATCACCATCGACAACAGGAATGCCACTTCGAATTTCTGTTGTTCTTTGTGCTTTTCAGATTGCTTCTTCATCAGAAAGATTAAAGGTATCCTAGGTGATTGTTAAACTCCTTTCTTGTTCTAACATGTTATGTTCTAAGGTCTTTTCCTGCTCTGACATTTTCTGTTTTAATGCCTCTCCCATCACTGACATTGTGTTCTAGGGGCCCTCCTAGCCCCTACATTCTGTGTTCTAGGGGCCCCCCTAGCCCTGACATTCTGTGTTCTAGGGGCCCTCCTGGCCCTGACACTCTTTAAGGTTTTCCCCAGCTCTGACATTCTCTATTCTAAGGCCTCCCTGTTTCTAAGGGCTCCTCTGACATTCAGTGTTTGTTCTAAGGCCCTTCTCGGTTTCGACATTCTTTGTTCTAAGGCCCCCCCAGCTCTAACATTCTGTGTTCTAGGGATCCTCCTAATTCTGACATTCTGTGTTCTAGGGGACCCCCTAGCCCTGACATTCTGTGTTCTAGGGGCCCTCCTAGCCCTGATACTCTGTGTTCCAGGGGCCCTCCTAGCCCTGACACTCTGTGTTCTAGGGGCCCTCCTAAACCTGACACTCTTTAAGGTCTTCCCCAGCTCTAACATTCTGTGTTCTA
>NW_027185761.1:14463287-14505292 GCF_028583685.1 Petaurus breviceps papuanus | reverse complement strand
CCTGACACTCTTTAAGGTCTTCCCCAGCTCTAACATTCTGTGTTCTAGGGATCCTCCTAATTCTGACATTCTGTGTTCTAGGGGCCCTCCTAGCCCTGACACTCTTTAAGGTCTTCCCTAGCTTTGACATTCTCTGTTCTAAGGCCCTTCCCAGTTTTGACATTCTGCGTTCTAAGTCCCACCCGGCCCCCAGTTCTGACATTCTTTGTTCTAAGGACCCCCCAGCTCTGACATTGTACAATATATCCTAATCTCTCTTTCAGCTCTACTGAATGAAGCGATGAGTTTGTTTTCTCATTAGAACACCCACAGTGACCTCTGAGATCGAGGATGGAAGGAGTAAAGCAATTGGAAGAAAAACCTTTAAATAACATCCACAACTATTTCTGTAGCTCTATTAGTGTTTGCAAAGTGCTTCTTTCTCCTTCGAGGTAGGTCGGTACAAGCACTATTATCTCCATTTTAGAGATGGGACACTGAGGATTACAGAGTCTGGGCTCATTGCCGTTCTAGTCCATCTCTCTCCCAGAGCTGTGATGAGGATTAATAAGAACACGTAGATAGTAATTTCTAGCTACAAAGAACTTTACATCCATCACCTTTTCTGCACTCCAGATGGTGAAACCAAGGTTTGGGGAAGAGAAATGACTTATCTAAGGTCACACAGCTCCTACGTGACAGAGCCAGAACTAGAACCCAGGCCTTTTGTCTCCAAGGCCAGTGTCTTTGTGGCCTTTCAAATGGAAAAAGGCTTTGAAAAACACAGCCACTAAAGCACTCTGTTCGAGGGACCATCTGCCGTCATCACATTGATTTCAACACCTTCAGCTCTTGTGTTCAATTGCATTTATTCTAGGTTTACACAAGCAATAAGAAAAGGGGAGTTGGGATTGAGACAAACCTTCTTTCTAGCCCCCCAAACCAGCTAGCATTTATGTGGATGTTTGCAAAGTCCTTTATATGCATTCTTCTCATTTAATCCTTGAAATAAACTTTGGAGGCAGGTACTATTATTATCCCCATTTTACAAATGAAAAAAACTGAGGCCTAGAGAGACTGAGTGTACTTGCCCAGGGTCACACAGTGTCTGAAGCAAGATTTGAATTCAGGATTTCCTCACTCCAAGTTCAACACTCTATGTACTGCACCACCCAGCGGTCCCCAATCCCCCAAACCAACCCTATAGAGAAGAAAAGATGTGCTTCTGTCTTGAATGATCAGATTGGCTCTAGCCACAGCCTCTGAGGTGTGTGTGTGTGTGTGTGTGTGTGTGTTTGTGTATTTTTGTTGTGCCTTTATGACTACTCAATTTTTCCCTCTGCCTCTGCTATGACCATTAGAATTTCCAAACCTGTTTCCCCCCCTCCCTGTTCCAATGCTCCTGAATCCTAGATATGGGCCAGTAAAATATAGACATTTCTGATGATTCAGAGGTTTCCCTAGCCTTCTCCTCTCTCCACCCAATACCCCTTTTTTTACCCAGCCCTCTAGGCCAGCTAATGGCCTAGCAGCTTCTTCTACCAGAGGCTTTACTGTAGACATCAATACAGCTAAAGCCTAAATCAGGCAATTTCTATTATTAGCAGTTTGTTTGGGAATGGCATGAGGCTAATAGCCACAAAGATGATTTTGGATTATCTGTGGATTTCATTGATCAATATCTGTTACCCTGGTAGCTGGAGAAAGCTTTACTACAGAGAGCTTCTAGGGGCCAGGAAAACAGTATTTTCTAAAAACCTAGAGTCCAGAAAGGACAGCTCACTAGCTAAGAAATTGGTTGATGCTAATGAGATGGTCTAGGGGGAAAGTCAGAAGGCACCTGCAATCGAGGTGGTAAGGAGATTTCTGGCATCTAGAAACACTTCAGGGCCCTTTTGGAGGTTGCTCTTCAGGTCTCTGTGAACCAAAGCAGGAGTGAGGGAGAAGAGTTCTATCTGCATGGGAGTTTGCACAGATTCAGCTGTTTCCTGGCGAGTTTGCAAAGTACTAACATACTCCTCTGAGAGCTGGACCACATGCCCAGTGACTCACACAAGCCAGCTCTGGATGAAGTCACTATTAGGCAAAGGAAAACTATTTATTTGTTCCCTAGGAGAATATGCAGTGAATTTGGGCTGCAAGGTCAGGATGTAACTTCAGGCTCTCGGAGGCAGCTAGAAAGTTTGCTCAGGGTGGAAAGAGTTCAGGAGTGGCCTCCCTACTCTGGGAGGAAGAAAGCAGGGGACAGCCAGGGCTGGGCTACCTCTTCCCCCAAACTCTGAGCCAACAGAGAGAGGACTCAAGTCAGTCACAGAATCATAGAATGGGAAAGGATCTTCCAAGTCATGCAGAAGGAGCAGTACTAAAACAGGAATTGCCTCTATGTTATCTTAGAAAGGAGGCTGCAGTGAATGCTTAAATCCCTCCTGTGACAGGAAACTCACTACAGCTCATTCTATTTTTGGACAGCTTTAATTAGAATCATAGAATGTAAGTTAGAAACGGCCCTAACAATCATCTATTCTAATCCCCTTATGCTCTTGCTTTGTCAGAGGGGTAAAGTGAGGTTCAGAGACATTAAGAAAACTGCCAAATGTCATATGACTAGTCATTTCTACTAGTTCAGGGAGGCAGGAATAGAACCCAAATTTTCAGATTATAAATCTTGCTCCTTTTGGGTTTTGTCAGGAAGTGTCACCCGGGTTCGGATCTGGCCTCAGACACTTAACACACACACAAAAAAACCCCGTGTGACCTTGGGCAAGTCGCTTAACCCCAATTGCCCTCCAAAAAGCAAAAAGAAAAAAAAAGAAAAAAAAAGAAATCTGCCTCCCAGTAAGTCCTACCTACTCCTGGTCCTCATTCTTCCCTTTAGGGGCAAACAGAATTAGACAAATTTCTTTTCCAAAAAATGCCTCTCGGGATATTTGAAGACAGAACTCAAAGCTACCCCAGTGCCCCCCCCAACCCCAGGCTAACATTCCTGGCTCTTTCACCTAGAGTTTTGTATGACATCAATCAGGGGCTCCCTTTTCCCACTATGCCCTCCCCCATTGTCATGGTGACCACCAGTCACTACCCAGGCCACCTGAACTAGCCCTCACTTGGTCATCCGGAATCACTGGGGATTTCCTTCAGGCATGGCAGTGACTCAGTCAGGCAACAAGCATTTAATAAGGGCTTACTTTGTGCCAAGCACTGTGTTAAGTGCTATGTAGAGATGCTATTTCATCTCCATGTTACAGATGAGGATGCTGGGTGAAATGGCCTGCCCATGGTCACTTATCTAGGCAGAGACAGCATTTGAACCCAACCCAGCGTCCCCTCCACTACACTAGGGAGTCAGGGGACCTAACATCTTAGCTCATCTCTGCCGTGGGCCTTCTGGAGCATGGGAAGGTCTTAATGCCTCAGTTTTCCTCATCTGTGGTATGCAAGCACTAAACCTTCCTCTAGAGGGCTCTGAGGAATAGCTGACAAGCCCAGATAAGAAAGTGGACCTGGTGATGTCAGTTTCTTAAGCCTATTTTACAAAGCACTGATTTCATTTGACTTTCATAATGACCCTGAGGAGTCTGGCAGGGCAGACATATTTATCCCTATATTACAGATGGTGGGGGTGGGGCAGGAAATGTCCAGGGACATTTAAGTGAACTTCCTCAAGGTCTCAGAGCAGGGAGTAGAACCCAGGCCTTCCCACCCACCCCACTCAAAGCACTATGCAAAGTCTGGGATCATCTATCAAGAGCAGAGGGACCTTAGAGGCTGCCTAGTCCAACCCCTTCATTTTACAGATGGGGAAACTGAGGACCAGGGAGTTTCAATAACTTGGCTAAGAAGAATTTGAACTCAGGCCCTCTGACTTCACTGCCTTACTACCTTTCTCCTTCACAGATGAGCAGCCTTGCTGGAGGCAAGGCTAAAACCAGAGTTGCACAGGGTAGCATCTGTTACTTTGTGTCACAGGCCAGAGGATCAGAGACCCATGGTTCTACTAATAACCTAAATGGTTTAGGCTGGGAACTAGACAAAGGACTCAGTGGGATGCTTTGGGTGGAGAGATAAGTACTTTAGAATGAGCATCTCCTCATTGGAGGGGAAAAACAGGATATCAGCCCTTCACCCAAGCCAACTGGGTGTTGTCTACTTCATGTGACAAGCTGATTTACAATAATCCCTCTGGGTCTCAGATGGAGGAAAATGGACTGCAAGAGTTTGGGGAGCATGGGGGATGGGGAAGAAGCCAGTTTCCAAAATTTCTCCTGGCAAAAACATCCTAATGTCCCTTCGAATACTGTTTGCTTATCTATGACACTGTGGTCGTTCAGACCCTCCTTACTTGGAAGGCTTTCCAGGCTGTAGCTATCCCCTCAAATGCCCCACATATATTATCCATAGGATACTAAGCCTGGGATTTCATTAATGTTGGGAACTCCGGAAAAGAAATCTCCTTCTACCACTGCTGGTTATGACCTTCTCTGAAATTTATAGTCTTTGAGAGTTGGTTGAACAGCCCTTGATAGGAGGGTACTAGATTATGACGTAAATGTGAAATATTTAACAAAATAAAGATATAATAAAACATAAATAATGTTACATTTTAAAACTAAGTCAAGTGAGGGATGACTGGAACCCTTAAAGTACTGTGCTCTCATTTCTATTTCTAGTTTTATATTATAACACATTTTTTTATTTTTAGTAGTTTATATTTTTTATATTATTATAGAAGATGTTCTCTCTTATATATTGAGATGGGAAGTGACTAGACCAGGGTCACACAGCCAGTACCTATTAGGGCAGGACTTGTTCCCAGGAGTTCCTGATCATGAGGAAAAGTCTCTGTTCATTACATACCATTGCCTTTCAGAGGACAATGATTTTAAATTAATTATAGATGAGGAAACAGAAGCTAAGAGGGACTGACTTGCCTAAAGTCACACAGATAAATGAATGGCTGAGATATAGCTTGAACCTAGATCTCCTGCTTCAAAGTTAAGTATCTTTTCTTTCTCTGTGCTGCACTGCCTGTCAGTGACTGTGGATCCTTTTAAAATCTTTAGGTTACAACATATCATCATAGCCATGAGGTAAGGAAACCTAAGTTCTGGGCGCTGTTCGGTTCTTGATGTGACCTTAGGCAGGACACTTCCTTTCTGGGTCTCAGTTCCTTCACCAAAGAGACTAGAGCAAGGGCACTTAGCCCGAGGTCCCATGAGTCTCTCTTTGTCCTCAGATAATAGCAAGGAAGGGGGCACTGTGTTTGTTAAAAGGAGAAACAACTTCCGTCTCCCACTCTTGGCTATGACTCTCCTGGGCCAAGATTTCTCACAGCTTTTGTTCTAAGGTTCCTTCCAGTTTTGACCTCCCATGACTCCATAGTTCCCAGAGGGGAGTGAGGAATCTGTGGTCATCTCAAACTTGAACTTCACTACTGATTACCTGGGCCAGGCACCCAGTGCTCTGGGCATCAGTTTCCTTACTTTAAAATGAAAGGGTGGGATTAGATGACCCCTGTGGTCCTTTGAAACTCTAAATCTATGATCCTGTGATGTCTTCTGGCTTTGAATCCTGTTATCCTATGATTTAAACTCAATGCTCTCCACCACTCCCTTGCTGCCATGGATGCCCATCTCCTCATATCCAAGGGTTAAGGATAATAGTTGTGTGTGCTATACTCTCCATGTGCTTGGAGGCACTAATTTTCCCTCTTTCTTGGCATGATTACCTCTTTCCCCCCTTCTTCAGGTTTAATGATTTCAAGAAGATGTGAGAGGGGAAATACTAGAGAGAGAAACACACACACACACACACACACACAGAAAACAAGACAGAGACACAGTGAGGCAAAGACAGAGAGGACAGGGTCAGTAATCAGCTCAGGGAACCCAGATTGGAGCCAGACTAGGGAAGGTAACTCTGTTAGTTCAGAGTGGAAGAGAAGCAGGATGGGAGGTTACCTTAGAGGGGAAACTACCTGGCTTTCCCTCTTTGCCAGCAACAGATTTTCTCACCTTCTGCTCTTTCTTTGACAATGTGCTAATGGTAACAACTCTGGATGGGGGAGATTCCTCACCAGCTGCCAGCAATATAGTTTTCCTAGCCCAAAGGCAACAGAAAGATGCTGTGCTGTGACTCCAAATCCCAGGCAGAGTCACCACATGCTCTAAGGCTCATCATTGGGATATCCTGATTAAACAGGGCATTCATTTTAAAAAAGGCATGAAAAAAAAATCAGGAGTGATTTTGTTAGGTCCCGATTGTCATCCATCAGGGAGAGAGCACAGCCTGCCTGAGCCCTTTAAAAACCAATACTCTGGGTGGGAGGGAGAGAAAAATCAATTTTTGTTCACTGAACAAAAAATTAAAATGGAAAAAAAAACTCCAGTACTATGGAAATTCAGCTATTTTTCATCTGTAGGGTGAGATTCCACTGAGGTTGACTCAGTACAACCTTTACCACTTCCAGGACAAGACTTTGGTCTTTCATCTTTATGTGTTTACTCTTTAGAATTGGATGAATGAAATTGCTGCTAGATGGAATATAAGAAATCAGTTTAGAGGGAATATTTTGGTCAAGTAAGGCATTCAAGCTCCCTGAGGACAAAGACCTGTCTCCACTAAATTCTATATCCCCTTCTGTCCCTAGCAGAGTGCTCTGCATACAGAAGGTGCTGGATAAATGTTTGCGGGCAGGATTGAATTATATAGGGACTCTTGAAACTGCTAATACTGGCACCTGGGCTGGCTGGAGGGTCCACTTACTTCTGATGAAATGCACCAAGAAAGAGGGAAGGCATCTAGTCACACAGGGCGAGGGTAGTCCCATGAAGTTCCAAGGTAAGAAGTCGTAAAGAGGAAATGAAAACCTCCGATAGGAACTGGGAGTACATTTGGGATTTGATAGTTTGAGAACTTCCTCCAATATAGATCACTGCAATTTAGTAGATGAGTCTTACAGAGTTGCCTGAGGCTCACAGAGTAATTTATCCATGGTTACACTGTGTCAGAGACAGAATTTCTAGATTCTCATTTCTAGAAGAACCCAGGTCTTCTAGAACTCAACTACCACTCTTTAACATGCTGCCTCTCTCTGAAGATCTATAGGGTCATATATAGCACAGGGTCAGCAAGGAATACCTAGATGAGAAGCTGTCCTTTTCCACTGCAGAACAGTAAGATCTTCTTTTCAATTTATAGTTTTAGAGACTTGTCTAGAGCCCTGAGGTATGATTTGCCCATGGTTATATGGTCAGTAGGTGAGAGGCAAGACTAGAACACAGATCTTCCTGGCTCCAAGGCTGGCTGATCTCTGCGGAGCTGTAATGGTCATTAAAAAAAAAAACGTATTTATTTATGAGATAATTGGGGTTGTAATGTGCCCAGGGTCACACAGCTATTAAGTGTCTGAGCTGGATTTGAATTCAGGTCCTTCTGATTCCAGCGCCAGTGCTCTATCCTCTGCACCACCTAGCGGTCCCCTATAATGGTCATTTACAGAACTATCTTGTGCAGAGAAAGAACAATTACAAAAGAGAAAACATCCAGCAGTTTTGCAATTTATGAAAGCCTAATGCCACAGCCACTTAAAATGCTCTCTTCATTCCACAGTTTGGGAAATGTAGAAGGGAGACAAAGAGATAGGCGGGCGGAGCAGACAGAGTCACACTCACAGATAAAGAGGGAAAGTCTCTAAACAGAGGGAGAGGGAGCTCCCCCTCCCGAAGAGACAAAGCCAAGGGTTTGGAAAGTTTTCCAGTTTCAATTGCAGCTCCCTTCTCTCCGCCCTCCGCCCCCCAGCACCAGCCTTGGGCTTAGCTCCAAGGATCTTTTACATTAAGATCCTAATGAAGAATAATTAACAGCTTAAAGGAGCCCAGTATTTAAAAAGTGGTTAATTTTTCATTGCCTGCTTTTTATATTCTTAACTTCGAAATCACTAATTTAAACCGTTAAATTCAGTAGAGGAAGCTAGGGTAGGGGTGGAAAACACTTGTTTAGTTTTCAAAGGTTTAACCCAGGGGAAGATTTGGGATCTGTGCCTTGATCCTAAGAGACAGTAAATTCCCTAAGGGGAGTTTGTTTGTTTTTTTTTAGCACACCCTACCCCCTCAGCTCCCTGCCCCCCCCCCATTTAGGATTATGCTGCCACTTTTTTTGTTTTTTGTTCCTGTCCCAGGATTTCATTTGTTTGGGGAACTTCCTCCATTAATAAAGATGAACAAAGAAGCAGTTTAGCCTTAAAACACTCTCCTCTATTACTGTAGGATCTAGGGATATACTGGTTGAATCCTCACCGCAGACACTCTGACTTCTCCATCTCTAAAGTCTTTCTTGGAGAGGCTATGTGGCCCTGGAGTCAAGAGGACCTTCGTTCAAATCCGGCCTCAGACACTTGGCACACTTACTAGCCATGTGACCTTTGGCAAGTCACTTAATGCCAATTGACCCGCCTTTCCCTCTCCAAAAAGAAAAAGGCCTTTCTTGGTCCTCCTTAACATCACTAGCTGTGTGACCCTGGCCAAACTGTATGCCTCAGCTCCCTTAACTTTAAAATGGGGATAAGAGCTCCTGCCTCCCAGTGTTTCTGTGAAGATCAAATGAAGATAATGTTTGTACAGTGCCGGTACATAGTAGGCGCCTAATGAATGCTTGTTCCTTTCCTTTCCCTTCCCCTCCGTCTGAGGTCATCTCCAATTCTTGGGCATGCGTTTTATTTGTGCTTAGTGATTTGCATGTTGTCTCCCCCATGAGGCTGTGTGCTCCTTGAAAGCAGAGGCTTATTTTCACCTTTCTTTCTATTCCTAGCACACACAGTAGGTACATAATAAATACTCATGGGCTGAATCAGAGAGTCTCAGTGCCTGCGACACCATGGGGTGAAAGGAATTGTCCCTAGATGCGTAGCTAGTACGTATGAAAAGCAGGATGTGAATTCAGGTCTTCCTGACTCCCTGGGAAGCCCACTATCCATCCCAACCTGCAACTTCTTGCCTCTCCATGTTAAGATGTTCAGTAAATGTTGCTGAATTAAGTTGGTTAAAAATGATCAAGATGTGTACTCTGATGGAACAATGAGATGGTGCATTCATGGAAAAGATCACTTAACTTGGAGTTATAATACCTCAGATAAGAGTTGGACCATTGAGTAGTTGGACTCCTACTCAGCAAGTATCAATGGTTTCCTCTTCCCTCTAGGATAAAACCTCCACTCCTCTGCCTGGCATTTAGAATCCTGCACAGTCGAGCTCCAATCAATCTTCACAGACTGATGTCTCACACTGCTGTCCGCCCAAGGGTCCTAAGTTCGGCAAAACTGACCTATTTGATGTCCTCTGTATGGCAGGGTCGTGCTAGATGGTCAGCTCTGAAGGTTCTAGGGAGCCCACTGCTGAACTTTGTGAGTATTTACACCTCACAATCTGCAAAGACTAAGATCAAGGCTTGGCTTGTTTATTTTGCTGATTGTTTAGACTTAAGAAAGTAACGGAGAAAATATTCCAAAAGCATGTGTACATACTAAGATTTTTCCCCTTTCTGGAGAGCCGGTTGTTAAACATTTACCAGTACACCCCTGAGTGTATACAACACTCCATCTTCTCCTACCTTTGTGCCTTCAGCACAGCCTGAAAGACACTACCTCCTTCTTCATTTCTCTCTTGGAAATCTGTTTTCAAGGCTCAGCTCAAATGCTATCCCATATATCAGACCTGTCCTCGAATCTCTCCAGTTGTCAGTCCTACCCCTCACCCCTGATTACTCTGTAGCTACTTTGCATGTATTTTCTATTGACTTCTCTGTACATGTTTCACCCTAGTAAAATGAAAGCTCCTCAAGGGCAGGGGCGGTTTCTGTGTTCCTCCTTTCTTCCCTCCATTCCTTCCTTCCTTCCTTCCTTCCTTCCTTCCTTCCTTCCTTCCTTCCTTCCTTCCTTCCTTCCTTCCTTCCTTCCTTTCCTCCTTCTTTCCTTCCCTCCTCTCTCTCTGTCTCTCTTATGCTCAGTGCCTACCACAGTATCTGGCATTCTATAGCAGACTTTAGCAAATTCTTTAATTTTAATAATGAATTTAATTACAAATGCTGAAATAAATGAATGAGCCTTGACTCTTACTCAACTCTTTGACTTTGGGCAAGTTGCTGTATCTCTCTGGGACCCAATTTCTTCTTTTGTAAAATGAGGGGGGTCAGACTAGATAATCTCCAAGTTCCCAGGTCCATTCCAATCCTGATATTCTATGGTTCTAGGAGTCTAGCTTTGTCTAAGTAGGACATAGTAACTCACTCAATCTTCGAAAGGAGGATGAGCTAGGTTGATATAGACTCTGAAGTTATAGCTGGAGATAATATTATCAACTGGACCGGAAAACCATATGGAAATGTACACAGACACACCCACTGGCCAACCCCTCCTCCCTTTGCCTAAGGAAGTATAACAAAATTCAAAAGAGAGAGAGTGCTACCTTAACCTGGCAGGAGCCCAAGTACAGCCAGCCAGCCCCCTCCTGCCTGTTGTCCCCAAAGCCTTTGCAAAAGACAAGTTCACCCTTTTCAGAGCAGGCCTATTGGAAAAGAAGAGAAAGCTCCCACCAATTTCCCAGAACTTCTTGCATGCTAATGGCTACTACTACACAGAATGTGAAATCAGGAAACACTAATTCCCCCAGAATAGCCTGAATAATCCCTTCCTCCTCCCTGAGCTCCATAATTACTCTATGTTAAATACGGTCCCAACCAAGAGCCACATGAATACACTTTTGTTGTCTGGGGATGGTTACTTAGCCAAGGTGTACATATGGACTGCATACAATTTCTAAAGAATTAGACAAGATTTATTAACAATCCCGCCCCCGGTATTTCCCTTTTCTGCCTCCCCTCACTAATGTATGGGAATGTCTTCTGAAATTCCCCGACTCCTACTTTTCCTCCCAGCTTCACTCCCGAGTGAGATGGCACCAACCCAAATGAAAGGATCGGCTTCTGGGTTAAGGGTCATGGCAGGCTGCATTGTGCGCTTCCAGTATGTAGGCAAGTCCCTGAGTACTGGAGGGCCTAGCTGGCTATTCTCCTTCCTCACCGCCTCGCTCCCTATCAATCACCCTGGGCTTCCCTGTCAGACTGGCCCTGAGAAGTGTCAGCCCGCCTGAATGGCTGAGACGGGCACTCTCTTCCACAGCAGAAAAGCAAAATGAATGGCGCTGCTTATCAAAAATACTTCTGGCTGGCAACTTATCAGCATCACTCGAATTTCCCTGGCCCTCCAGGCACCAGCTGCTGTTGGGGAGGTAAGAGGTGCCCACCGGGCAGGAGAGG
The DNA here is from genome assembly GCF_028583685.1 of Petaurus breviceps papuanus. Classification (NCBI taxonomy): domain Eukaryota; kingdom Metazoa; phylum Chordata; class Mammalia; order Diprotodontia; family Petauridae; genus Petaurus; species Petaurus breviceps. The sequence goes on along the minus strand of NW_027185761.1, from coordinate 14,494,006 downwards.
GAACATGGAGCGGAGAAGTCAAAGCTTTTTGCTTAACTCGGAATGAAAAAGAGTGAAAGTCCATACAAGAAAGTTCACTTTCTCCTTCAGCAAATTCTTCCCCAAATTATTCCTTAGTGAGGGGTTGTTTAATCTGAGGTTCCTGGACTTGGTTTAAAAAAAATTTTGGTTTTGATAGCTGTATTTCAATATAACTGAATTCCTTTGTAGTCTAGTTATTTTAATTTTATGCATTTAAAAACATGATTCTGAGAAGAGGTTCACAGATTTTACCAGACTGCCCACCCAAGGGAGCCAGGACCCAACAAGGTTAAGAATTACTACCTTGGGGGAAGAACTTTGACCAGTTTACTTTGAAGCTATCTCAGCAATTTCCCCAGCACAGAAATGAACCCTCCCCATCCATTAGCATTAGCACAGCCCTGAAACACTCATCATACTGAATGCTGCCTTACCTTTTATAGAACCCATGAAGAGGCTGGAGACACAGAAACTGCCAGTAATCCAAGCAGAAGGCCTTTAGCTTGAGCATTTTCAAATACTCTGCCGACCCTCTCTGCCTGAGAAGGTAGCTTCAAAGCGGGTTCTCCACAAGGAACATGAAGTGGGATTCGGCGGCGAGCTTGTGAGCCAAACCTTAAAGTTCTCTGGCCACCTACCCGGACTGGTTCCTGGCTCCCCACTCCCACCCGGACCCCCACGGCTACAAGCTTGAGTGGCCTGTCCCTAAGCTCAGCGGCCAGTCCCTGCAGCCTCCCCGGCACATGGCCCCAGCCCTGGCCGCAATAGTACAGTACACTTCAGAAATACAAAGAGACAGGCACACAAAGCCTACAAATTCATTTGCTCTGCTCTCTGCACTCACTCGCTCGCCTGAGGCTCCCCTCCGCCAAGCTCTTCTCACTCACATCGCCACCCGAGGTATGCCAGGGCGATGCCACACTCTGCCTGCCTCCTGGCGCCCGGTAGTTAAGTGCAGGTTCTGGGAGCCTCCTGGGCCGCGTCCGGGGCCACCCAGAGCCGCCGGTCGCTGGCCGCCCTTGGCCTCCCCCTGCCCACCATCCTCACTGCACCTGGCCCTGGGAGAGGAGAAGGGCAAGCCCAGCCCCTTGAGCTCCGGACGAAGCTCGTGCCCCTCTGCGATCCTGCCAGCAGCCCTTGGCTGATTGGTCGTCCCGGCCCAAACTCTGGAGTTCCCAAGGACACAGCTCACAACTCTGTTTTCAGTCAGATCTCCTGGAGTGAATCATATCTGTCCCATTCATCGTCTGTGCCTGCCAACACCTATGATAGATCTGCGCTTCCCTTATGATGCTGGGGGAAAGAGGGGGCTGGGGGGGGGAGACCACCGAGGAGGGGGGAAAGAAGGCAAGCACCCTCCCCACTCTTCAGATAAATTATGCTTATCTTATTCCCAGCACACTTTGCCAGTTAGGCCTGCGTGAAGAAGGAAAAAAAAACCTAATCATCGGAGCCACATGGTGCCCTTGGGGGTGGGGTAGGGGGAGAAGCTCCCAGCTATAAAAGCCAGCCAGATAAAGCCTCACTGAGATAGGCTGATTCTGGTTGCCCGGGCAACAGCCACACATTGATAAAATCTAAAATGGAACCTTGATGACCGCAGCTCATTGGCTGATGGGAGGGGACTCTTGTCGCTCTCAACCGGTGTGTACTGCAAGGACCCACCCGCATGGCAACCCCATCAGCTGGGGAATGGAATCGCGGCGGAGCTAAGGAGCGGTGATGCAAGCCGAGCCCCAGGCTCCGGCATTGTTTGGCAGAAACAGTGGGAACCTTCCTCTTCCAGTGGCAGAAACGATGGGGATGTACTCAACTTTCTCCTCTGTGTGGTTTTTTAAAATGTAAAATTAAGAGGAAGAAAACAACAAAAACAAATAAAAAAAAATAAAACAAAAACAGGCACTTTCAACCAATTACTTTTTAGTCTCAATATTTTCATCCTTCTTGAAATACTCTGGGCTTTGTAGTGAGGAGGAAGGCAGTGGGTGGCCCTCCCCTGTCCATCTGCCCTTCAAATTCCATCCATCCCTGTCCATGCCATCTCAGGTACATACTTGCCTTAGGTATAACACCGCTTTAATAACATACACACAACTCTTGCATTCCAATCTTTTAGACGATTAGTGACTGGAGAAAGTAGATGGATATTGCCAAGGGTGCAGCGACAGATGCAGGTCTAAGGATCTGTTTATATAGGAGAGACTGAATTTAATGCCATTGGCCAGGCGAGCTCAAGAATTTGGGTACTCCTTTCAATTGGGCATAGAAATTATATAGAAATATATCCATGCAGGTATGTGCTCCTATATGTTTAACAACTGGCTTTCAGGGGAAAACTATAGAGGCACACATTTTAAATTTAATTTGCATTATTAATATTTTTCTCCATTACTTTTTTTTTTTTTTGCTTTTTGGAGGCCATTTGGGGTTAAGCGATTTGCCATGATTTGCCATGATCACACGGCTATTACTTTTTTTTGTGTGTTAAGTGTCTGAGGTCTGATCCGAACCCAGGTCCTCCTGACTCCAGGCCCCGTGCTCTATTCACTGCACCACCTGGCCGCTCCATCTCCATTACTTTCTTTAGTCTAGACAATCAACAAAACAAATACATCAAGCACATGCAGATTTCCCTAACCCTCCTTGATTTTAGGGTTTTCCTTTTGATTATTCCTATTTATCCTGTATACAACTTGCTTTGTATGTATGTTTTCTCCTGCATTAGACTGTAAACTCCTTGAGGGCAGAGACAGTCTTTTTAGCTCCTTTTTTGTATTCTTAGGGCTTAGCACATGCAGTGCCCGGCATAAAGTTATTCAATGTTTATTGAATTGAACTAAATTAAATGCTCATACTGAAAATCTGAGCAGGTTTTGAGCTGATTCCAGCCCATTCCTGCATCTATGACTTCTCCTCAGAGGATTACAGATTTAGAGCTGGAAGACACATTATAGATCATTCATATAGTATAACTATTTTATTTTACAGATGAGAATATTGAGACTTAAGAGAAGTTAGGTGATGGGCCCATACAGGTAGCAAAAGACAGAGCTATGACAATTGACCAGATGTGAGTAATTCTGTTCCAGACTCATTGTCTTTCTGTAAATTGTTCCTAGATCATTAACTCCACATGTCAGAGGCCTTCCTCCGGTTCATTTAATATTTTTGTGGGTATGACTGCTTTGCTTGGCCTGTCCATACATCACTTCTCAATCTCACTACATGCTTGGCCCATCTACTTTTCCCATTAAACATGCCTTCCTTGATTACATCTTTAACACCCTTCACCATCAATCTTTCCATTGCCCTTTGGTCTACCTGAAGATTCACAGCTAAAAGGGATTTATAGGCCTCAAGAAAGGAACTATGCTCAAAGTACATGTTCCTTTCCTGGCCTGGGCACTCAAAGAAATGTCTTTGTGCTCTGTTGCTCTGGTTGCACATTTCTCCCCACACCTCCTCCCTGCCAACAGTACCCTCCTCTTCCTCTATTCCCATTCTGCTCATTTTTCAGAACCAGTTAAAGGCTCATCTTTGTAAGAATAAATGGCTCTGTTTCATATGAAAATTCCAGTTTCCTGATTTCTCACACCACATTAAGAACTTATCATATTCTGGTTCATTATTATTCTCTGCTCCATAGCTATAGAACTTCTCTCCCTAAGCAGAAATCTCTCCAAATCTCTGAGAGTGGGAACTTGGGTCTTTATCCCTTTCTGACCAAAGAAAGTATACAGTAATCATTCAGTACTGGAACTCAGCCAAATTGAAATCCCAAGTATTCTTTTGGTCAGGAAACTTGACATCTGTCCCTCTTCTTCAAGGAAAACTGCAAATTAGGACTAAATATGAAAAAGTCTGATTTAAAAAAAATTTCATTGGCTATTGATTTTGCAACCAGAAGGAAGGTGTGAATCCTTGGGGTTTAAAAACATGGAAACTGAGGTCTAAACTTCACAATCAAATTAATGAAGAGGGAGCATTTAGAAGTCCATCCAAACTCTTATTCTCTCCAGAACGAAGCTGAAATGAGCCCCACAACATAAGATTGAGCTAACCAGGGATGGAGGGGTAAAAACACTATATTTGTAGCAAGAGGACTCAGTTTCCCATTCTGCATCTGCCCATTACTCCCTGTGTGACTTTGGGCCACACAGGCCATAACGAAGTGGCTTCTTCTCTAGGCCTCAGTTTACTCTTCTACAGAATTAAAATTAGATGGTTGGTACAGAAGATTCCTCCCGACTCTGTCTGTAATCCTGTTACCCCCTCCCAAGCTAAGATCACAGAAGTAGGTTACCTCCTCCTCAATTAGTCAAGTACATAGTATTCAACCCCCCTGCCCAGAGCAATTTGATTCAACAAGTATTTACTAGATCTAGTAAACCTACATCCCTGATTAGTGCCAATAATGAATCCCATGAAGTGGTCACATGCATTCGAATTTATACTATTCAAAGTTATAATAGGGGCGGCTAGGTGTTGCAGTGAATAGAGCACCGGCCCTGGAGTCAGAAGGACCTGAGTTCAAATTCGGTCTCATACACTTAACACTTACTAGCCATGTGACTTTGGGCAAGTCGCTTAACCCCAACTGCCCTCCAAAAAGAAAAAGTTATAATAATGTAGAATATGGCAATTGGTTACAACCCAATGTAAATATGCAGTGTGATTCAAATAATGTGACCACTCCACAGGATTCATTATTAGAACTAATGGGGGACCTAGCCCTATGTGCTAAGAAGAAAGACTGAGATTCTGTGAGAAGGAGGTCAGAAGAGACCTTTTCAGGAATGGGGAAATCTATGAAAAGGCAGGGAGGTGGGAGATGTAATGTTGTAATGTTGTATAATGTTATAATTTTATAATGTTAGACATCAAGAAATGTGAAGTAGGCTATTTTTGGCTGGAACATAAAATATGTGAAAGGTAATATTGTGAAATAAATTAGGTAGGAATCAGCTTGCAAAAGCTTTAAATGCCAAATGGGGGAATTTGTATATTGCCTTAGAGGCAAGGGGAAGTCATTTACATTACAGTACTAGAGTAAAGAATGGTCTGTCTAGTTTAGGCTAACTGTCTGGCCCTACCCTCTCCAGAGTCTAATTAACATTACTGGGGCAGTGGCATATAGTGGGGAAAGCACTAGACTGGCAGTCAGGAGACCTTGTGGGGAACTGTGCCACAAATTAGCTGTGTGACCTTGAGGAAATCAATTTCCCACTCAAAGCCTCCATTTCTGCATCTGCAAATGGGAAGTGTCAGAGTAATGTCAATTCAACAAATATTTATTAAACATCCACTATGTACTAAATGCTGGAGATATAAAGACCAAAAAAAAAAACCCCAAAACCACAAACAGTTCCTTCCCTCAAAGAACTTGCAATCTACTAATTTATAAGGAAGCTATAATCTACTAGGTAAAAGAAGCCATTCTTTGCCTTATTTTTTACCTAGCCCCAATCACTGAATGGGTGTTGTCTCAGTCAAACTGAGACCTGGGAAAGAATTTAACTTAAAAAGGCAAGGGTCTCCCCACTACATCTGGAGTCATCTCCAATCATCCTGATCTATTTCCTGCCACTGGACTCAGATGGCTCCAGAGGAGAAAGTGAGGCTGGTAACCTTGGACAGCCCTCCCTCACTTAAATCCAGTTGATTTTGCAAATAGCATCACTTCCTAGACCTCCCATTCCTCTTCGAGAACAAAAGACTGATGACAACAACTCTCCAGACTCCTTTTACAAGACATTTTCTCTGAGTAGCAATGACTAATTCTATTTTCTCCAGGCAGTAACTTTTCCTACAGTATTTGAGGCTAGCCATATTTTAATTATACATTTGAAACCTAGGCATTCTAGTGAAAAAAAAAGTGTCAGATGTAATAGAAACACAAATTTAAAGTTGGAAAGGACTTGAGATAGATCTTCTACTATGTATATTACTTTGAACTTACTTGTTAACATGTTTAGTAAATTGTAAGATCCTAGAGGGCAGGTCCTGTTTCATTTTTTTTTTGTCTTTGTATCTCCAGCATTTAGTACATAGTAGATGTTTAATAAATATTTGTTGAATTGACATTACTCTGATACCTCCCATTTGCAGATGTAGAATGGATACCTTGAGTGGGGAACTGATTTCCTCAAGGTTACACAGATAATTTGTGGCACAGTTACCCATAAGGTCTCCTGACTGCCAGTCCAGTGCCTTCCCCACCATCTCCCACTGCCTCTGAAATGCTAATTAGACTCTGCAGAGGAAACAGAGTTGATTTTTACATGAAAAAAAATTTAGTAGCACAAAAGTGATACTAAAAAAAATTACATAAAAAACTCTTCTTCTCTTCACCCTACACACACACACACACAAACAAACACACACATTTAGCTTCCCCCTCATACCTACTCTTAAGGAAAAAAAAAATCTAACAGCCTCTTGAAAAGGGACCTTTGACCACCAAAGTCCTGGTTCCTGAATTCTCAGCCTGGGAACAGGATCCCAACCTTCCAAGTGGGCTGCAGTCCCAGATTGCCACTGGGCTTTGGGAGTTTTGTCCCCGAAGTTGAAGACTCTCCAAGACAATGAGCCAGCCTGCAAGTTTTTTCAGTGATATCATGAAAAGCTGGCCAGGACATAGAGAGATGCAGCATGCAGGAAGCTGCCCCCATCCAGCCCTCCCTCTGCCATGGAGCAGGGGGAGGACCCTACAACACCAGAACAGCAAAAATCTCAGTAGCATCCCACCTTTATCACTAAGTAGCTCTGTGACCCTGGAGAAGACATTTGTTCCTTTTCTGGGTCTGAGTTTTCTTTATAAAATAAGAGTGTTGGATCAAATGACCTCTAAAGTCCTTTCTTAAGATTCTGTTATTGCAGGCTTAACAATATGAGTCCCGGGGACAAATACACCCACAAAGCCCTTTAGATCCTCATATCTGTCAGTGAAGTTTTATGCTCATTACAAATCTGAAAGCCCCTAAAACACTCAGGAGTCAGGAATCTGCAACTGTTTTGCTGAAACCTGAGGAGGGAGCAGTAGCAAAGTGGACAGAGTGCCCGCCCTGGTGTGCTGAAGACTCATCTTCCTGAGTTAAGATCTGACCTCAGACACCTACCAGCTGTGTGGCCCTGGGCAGGTCACTTAACCTTGCTTGTCTCAATTTCCTTACCTGAAAAATGAGTTGAGAGGGAAATACAAAACATCTTTGCCGAGAAATCCCCAAATGGAGGAAGGGTCAGACTCCACTGAAAATGACTGAATAACCGGGGTAGATTCACATGGTGAGTAAACTTACTGAGCTGAGCCCTCACTAGGGCACAAACTGAAGGTGTTCATTCATTCATCATTCATTCATTCGTTCAACAGCTATATATCACAGAGAAAGCAGCTATGTGGATACAAAGATGTATAAGTTATGGTCCTTTTTCTTGAGGAGCTCATGCATCGAAACATGGCTGTTGTGAGGAAGAATAGGAAAGATTTGACTAATGATAGATCTGGAGACAAATTCAGGTGGGGCCCCCTCTTTCAGAATATAATTACAGTCTTACAATTGGAACAATAATAAAAAATGATAAGCTCACATTTACATGACATTTCATGATGACGATCTTATGGTGACCTTAGAAACCAACTAGTCTAGTTCCTTTACATGTGAAGAAATTGAATGATTTAAAGGCTACAAGTAGCTGTCCTATTTAGTCCAATGTTCCTTTTTACAGAGAAGGAGGCTGAAGTCCAGAGGGCTCAGGTGACTTGTTCCAGTGCCTACCATAGTGCCTGGCACATAATAGGTGTTTAATAAATGCTTGTTAGCTGTCTAAACCCACAAGTTCTTCATGGAGTTTCCAGAATGAATTAGCTGATCTTCCTAAAGTATGACTGGATAAGAATGAAGAATTCTGTGGACACCTCAAGAGCTCATTGACTCCAAAAAGTTTAGTTTGGGAGATTCTTACAGAATGGAATAATGGCAATTAAAATGAGTCTCTCCCCTTTCAGTGAAAAACAAACCCAAAACCCCCACATGCTTGTTGAATGATTGCTTAAAGTCACCAGCTTGTATATGAACCCAGGTGCTCGCACTCTAAATCTTTCCTCTGCTCTCTTCTCCATCACTTACTGGCATTTCAGCAAGAAGTAAGCCCCAGTGTTCTTGACCATGGGCCACACCTTGTATTGACCTGATTCCATTTCAATTTGTATATAATTTGTATTTGTATTTATATTTCCACACTCAGAATATGAGTTTTTAAGAGATACTTGAAACACATCACTGTTTGGGACTCTGAAAAACAAGAGAATTTGGGATTTGGACCAAGGAAGAAGATAATGTACATGCTTGGGTACTGCTTAAGGGATGCACATCTATAATCCTAAATCCCACAGGCAGAATCTCCTGTGCAAGGTGTTAATAAAAATCTAACACTTTTAGAGATACTTCCTGGGTCTGGCCCAAGAAGACAATGCAGAAGATTATCGATTCATGGAATATTAGAGCTGGAGGCTTTTTTAGAGATCAGCTAGACCAATCTGCTCATTTTCCAGATGAACAAACTGAGATCTAGATTGATGGTGCATCCCTCAAGAAGGCTGATTTACTGGCTCCTCAGGAATGAATCCTATGATGGCTTTCATACTACTTTCCATGATTATAACGCCTTCAGACTTTTCAGAGGGCTTCCAAAGCTGTACTGGAGAGGCAGTATGGTAGAGTGGAGAGAGAGCTGGTCTGAAAGCCAGGAAGATCTGGATTCATCTCCCATCTCTCATATATACTGACTGTATGACCCTGGGCAAGTCACTTAAACTTCACTTAAACTTCCACTGCTACAGGCCACTCTATAAGTTGTAAAGAAGTTGTTGACTTGCATTGGTCTAGAAAGTCTCCTCCACTGGGAATTCTCTACAAGCACTTTTTTTTTTTTAAGCAATCGGGGTTAAACTTGCTCAAGGTTACAAGGCCAGTTATTTCTGGGTGTGGTGCTAAGTATCTGAGCCCAGATTTGATCCCGAGGTCATCCCAACACTGGAGCCGGTGCTCTTACTCACTAAGCCACCTGGCCACCCCTCTACAAGCACTTCTTAAACTATGGAGTCTGACCACATAAAAAATTTGGTAATAGTAAAAGGTTTCTGAATACATGACCAAAAATTAATTAAAAATCAAATGCATATTGAATCCGAGGTGTTTCTGGCAGCACTTGTCCATGTTGCATCTGCAACTCGCTGCCACCTTGGTTCTGAACACACAGCATGTACACTTTGCTCTGTGCATAATATTATGTCATGCAACACCAACAAACACTGCCAAAACACGAAAAGGGGATTTGGGGGAAGAAGTTGAAGAAGCCCTGCCCTACACCAAAGAAATCACAAATCTAGTCCCTATCATTTTATATCTGTAATTTCATTTGATTCTCTTGATAACCTGGTGAGGTAGGTAAGGCAGGGTATTGCTCCCATTTCACAGATGTGGAAACTGAAGTACAGAAAAGCTAAGTAAGTTGCAGAAAGTGACAGCTCTGAACCAGAGCTAAAATCACAACCTCTTTGAATCTTCGACTTGAAAGTTGTAAAGAGACAAATTTAGGTTTGATGTCAGGAAAAAAAATCCCACTAATTAAAGTGGAATGGGTTGCCTTAGGATGTCATGGGTTGCCACTTATTGGAAGTCTCTGGGCAAAGGCTGAGTGGCCACTTGTGGGGTTCTCGTAATTAGGATTCCTTTTTGGATATGGGTTGGAATAAACAGCTACTGAGGTCCCTGCCAACCCTATAGTTCTGGGATTCTGTGGTCTTATCAAGGCTCATACTATTCTCAGTGCTAGAAAAAAATGCCTTATTGTTATCAGTGATACTAAAGTGTGAAAATCAATACCGTATTCTTTGTTTTTCTCTCTTTCCTCTCTTGCTATTTACAGCACTTTCCCCATCCCCTTCCCCCAGACTTCAAAAAGCCTTAAAAGCAGGGTTTGACTGTAAACTGAACCTTTTCTAACAAGCAAATGGGACCAGATCATCTCTCCACTCTTTCTCCCACCCAAATGGCTCAGGCTTAGAGTAGTGTTTTTTTATGAGTAATGAGTTCCATTAGCAGTTCCCTTCCTAGTATTCCAGTTCTTTCCCCAGCCCATAGATGTTAAATCAGCTCTGAAGAGTACACAATGGAGAAATAAAGCCTACCTTTAATAAAGGGCTTTGATAGATTCAAAAAAGAAAAGCCACCAAATGGTTACCACTCTCCTTTCCACCCAATTCAGCTGCCAGGGATGTATTACCACATGCCTTTTCACTCATACCAGTAAAACTATACCCACTTTTATGGGACTGGGGAGAAGAGGGGGGAGTAGTGAGGAGAAAGTTTCTTTTGTTTGTGTCTTCCAACAAACATCTACTAATAACTTATTCCATGTGATGCATTCAAGGGTGGGGAACCTGTTGTGCCAGACTTAAGGACCTAGAGGACCACACATGGCCTTGAGGATGCAAGTTCCTGACCTCTGCCAGATTAGGCAATGAATCTCTATTAAACAGGGGGACTTAGTGGGGCATTAGACTTTGGGCCATGAATCGATGCTGGAAAGCTATCCTTGCCCTTTTCCATAGAGAAGAATCACATTCTCAGAGCTGAAAAGGACCCCTGAGGGTACCTGGTCCAAACTCCCACCCCGAACATGATCTCTCTTCAACTCCATCCTCCATAGATGATCATTCTGCCTTGGACTGAACACCATAGTACAATCTACTGGCAACTCACATTCATCATTGCTGGGTTCATGTGAAAGAAAGTTTCTGTTCCTGTTGAGCCAACATCTACCTCCTCACAGTCTATAAGATTTAAAACTGGAAGGGACCTAAGAGTTCATTGAATCAGACCCTTTTCGTTTTACAGATGAGGAAATTGAGGTCCCCAGAGGAGAAGAGACTCATCCAAGTTCATGCAGATAATTTCCATAGCACTTTAAAGTTTACAAATTGCTTAATCTACATTATTTATTCGATCCTCAGAATTACTTGTGATTACTGAACTTAAATACTTAATCATTCAGAAAGTACTATATGGTAGAAGAAACACTGACTTTAGAATCAGGGGCCTTGGATTCCAAACCTGACACTGTAATCTGTGATCTTGAGTAAGTCATTTCCCTCCTTTGGGTTTCAGTTTCCTCCTCTATAAAACAAGGGGATTGGATTCCATGATATCTAAGGGTTCCTGTTGACTCTCAATCTGATACTGGGATGATAGACTTGAACCCAGGATTTGAACTCAGATCATCAATCCAAGAAGCATACATCTAGAGGTGAAAAGGACCTCAGAGGTCATCTAGTTAGACACTATTATTTTATAGAGGAGGATAATGAAGTCCAGGGAAAATCAGTGACATAGCCCAAGATCTCATCAGTAGTAAGCATCAGATGTGGGATTTGAACCTAGAACTTCTGATTCCAAAGCCTTTCCTGTGTCCTGGCCCCAGTGTCTGGCACTCTTTTCTCATATACTTTTTTCTATATGGTCCCATCAATGTGCAAGGGTATCATTCTGACAGCTGACTTTCATTGATGGTTAGTATGAAATTTGCTTTAACAGAATGACAGAAGTGAATAAGCAGCAACTAATTAATAAATTCATAGATTTTGTTGGAGAGCTTATTATGAATTATGATATTTTAGGTTGACTTGCTTCACGTTATTGTTAGGACACATTTATGCCTTAGTTCCTAATATGTACAATACTTGAAAGTAAAAAGGCTACATTTCTTTTAAAACATTCTACCAGGACTGCATTGGCTGAATAGGTTGTCATCTCTGGGTGTGATTTAAGGGAAATGAAAGGTATTTCTATCAAATCTCTCTCCTACCAATGAGTCATGGTGATAGAAAATCCACCATTAGAGTTTCATGCCTTTGGCTTAGGGCATTGGGTTAAGAAGGCAGCATGATGTCAGTGGAAAAGAAAGTAGACTTGGAATTGGAGTTTGGACCCTGACACTTCGTACCTGAGGGAGTTAGTAACAATTTCTCTGAACCTCAATTTCTTTATCTGTAAAACAGAGATAATGAAACTTGTACTGTCCATCTTATGGGATTATTGTAAGGAAACTCACTTCTTAAACCTTAATTCACATAAATGAGTTTTTTTTAATTATTGGTTAAAATTTCCTTCTATAGAAATAGATCAAATTATTGTGAACTGTTAGCCTACAGTTAATTATTGACCAAAAATAAATCCATCCACAGTTTGCTTTAATTGATCATATTAGCCAATCATCTCTCAGGGGGTCCTACAGAGGATGGGTCATTTTGATGGGTTAGGAGGAAACAGGCCTGGTTGGAGTATCTTGGCTATGGGGAAGCATGAAGGCACCAGAGATATTGCTACTCTTCCTACCAGGGAAAGGTAGTGATGAAAAGGGGAAGGACCATATAGACAAAGATGGAGGCATGAAAGACAAACTTTGCCCATGTCATATTTTTAGTTGTAGGTAAGCCTATAACTTATATCTTACAGTTCTTTCCCCAGGAATTCTCCCTCTCTGTTCACTCTTCCCTTCCCCTCTTTTGTTGTTCAGTCTTTTCAGTTGTGCCTGACTCTTTGTGACCCCATTTGGGGTTTTCTTGATACTGAAGTGGTTTGCCATTTCCTTCTCCAGCTCATTTTACAGATGAGGAAACTGAGGCAAACAGGGTTAAGTGACTTGCCCAGGGTATTTGGTGGGATCCTTTGCCTCTAGCCCAGGTGTCCTGGGTTGAGGTGGTGGGAGGTGGATGGACTGGGGATGGAGGGGAACGGTACCTGTAGTGATCAGTGGAGAGGCTGCTTCTGGTTTCCAGGGAGCTCCTGGGATAATAGCAGAAGTGAAAAAAAAAGAGTTACTTTATATCACCAAGGGCTGGGGATGAGACAAATGATCAGACATCAGACACACTCAGCACACACATGTGATTTATTCAATGATATCACTCTAGGGCCTGTCTCCAGGAACACAGTCACCAGGCACAGACCTTTTCTGGCCCCAACAACTCTCGGAAGTGACCGTCTGAAGTGTGACATTGCATACAGGGTTTTAGTAATGTGAAGATATGAAATGGCTTGGAGTTAGAACATTTTTCCCTTTGTATTCCAGTGGCCATGTACTTTTTATCTCTCTTTAGGTAGGTTTAAGAGAGACCACACAGTTGACCTCAGAGAAGAGGATTTTGGGTTGAAAGGAGTTGTAGTAATTATCTAATCCAATCCCCTCATTTTACAGATGAAGAGACTGAGGTCTTCAGAGGGGAAGGGATTTGCCCAAGGTCACATATGTGACCCTCCCTCCTGGCTTGTTTTCGTCCATTGTATTTATCTTTATTCTGTATATATTTAGTCTATATATGCTTATAAATGTACGTGCTGTCTCTGTTCTTCACATGGCACTCTGTCTCATTTAGATGCCATTGCATTGGCCCCTTCCCACTCCTGGAAGGCACTATCTCCTCATCTCCACCACACAGAAGTCCTTACTTCTTCAAGATGCAGCTCAAAATTGCCTTCTACATGAAATCTTTCCTGGTCCCCCTCTCCTAAATTTTGGTCACCTCCTTTCCTCACTATTTTATATTCAGTTCTTTAATTTTCAGTTGTGTTCATGCCCCCATTTGGGGTTTTCTTGGCAAAGACACTGGAGTGGCTTGTTATTTTACAGATGAGGAAACTGAGGTAAACAGGGTTAAGGGACTTGACCAGGGTCACCCAGCTAGGAAGTGTCTGAGGCCAGAATTGAACTAAAGAAGAGGAGTCTTCCTGACTCCAGGTCTGGCACTCTACCCCCTGTGCCACCTAGCTGTCCCAACTATTTTATACACAACCACCTTACATTATATTATGTTTATTCTTTTATTTTTATTGTATTTTTATATTTTATTATGCTATTATTTATTATATCACAACACATATATGTTGGTTGTCTTCCCAATAGCATGTAAATTCTTTAAGAGCAGGAACTGCTTCATTTTTTGTCTTGTCTTTCTATCTCTAGCTCCTATTATATTAGCCAGCACATAGCTGGTGCCTAATAAATGTTTTGTTGATTAATTAATTAATGGGTTTTAAGCTGCACAGTCAGGATTTTAATTCAGCAGAGCTATAACTAGATATTGTCTACGAGGGCAAATTAATGGGGGAGGATAGGGCTAGAACAGAGGACTATGTGCCCCATCGGGGCATAGTTTTGCCCAGAGAGAGGGAAATTCAAACATTGTAGGGTCCATCTCCAGGACCTGTGATCAGGCCAAGTCATTGATACCTCTGGGACTTGGTAAGCCCTGAAGAGGGATGAGACCTTCAAGGGTGGCACCATGTGGAGTTCTTTATTCAATGTGAAATAAGTGTGAAAGCACTTAAATCATTTTGTAATGCTGGAATTGAGTCCTAGAAAGGAGAAGTGACTTATCAGAGATCACAGAGGGGAGCCTGCAAAGTCAGAATTCCAAATCAAGTCATCAGACTTCAGAGTCAATGCTCTTACCCCAGCACCATCCTCTCAACAGACTCATCCTGGAATCCTCAGCACCTGGCGCCACGCTTTGCACTATTATTCTGTTTCTCAAACTGAACTCAACTGCTGAACTGTCTCTCCACCTCTTCCTCCTGGCCCCACTCTCTCATTCTTGCCAGATCCCCCAAGGTCCTGGAGTCTTTCTCCTGGTTTTCTTAGTGATGTGTCTAGAGCTGACCTTCCTTAGTCCAGAGGAAGAACATTTATCACCCTACAGATAAACAACTTCTCTCCTCCTTCCTCTCAGAGAGAGGGACAGGAGGGTGGGCCTTGCAGTTGGTGTGCTTTGGGATGAACTATAAGAAGACTCCTGAGTTTGGGAGAAAAGAAATGGGAGTCTTCATGTATATGCCCTCCTCTGGCAATGCCACAGGCCCAGCTTGGGGCCCTGCTGATTCAGCTATCCCACACAGCATTCCTTCCCCCGAAGCCTCAGTCTCAGTGATAGATTCCTTTGGGGGAAACTGTGAGATATTCAACAATCCAGGGTGCTGGCAAGAAAAGGCCTCTTTTCCTTTCTCCATTCTCAGAGCATGAGTATGATATCAGGCTGGCTTCCTCTCATCCCTCCTCCCCAGCCTTCGGAGGTGAAGACATTGATGGGGGTGGGGGTGGGGGGAGTGACAGAGAAGACAGTAATGAGCAGCCAGGCTTTACTGATAACCCTCAGAGTGACAGCACGTTCTGTCACCTGGGGAGCAGTCTCTGCCAGCAGGAGTCAAAAGTCATTAAAATACCAGGTACTTATCTCAGCCCTGGGCAACATTGGTGGCAACACAAGAATCTCAAATACCCCTTCTCCAGCAGTGGGGGCAAGGCCACCCAAAAGAAACTGGGATGGGACACACTTGGAAAGATGGTTTCCCCTCCACCCCTCACCCCCTGCCCCAGGGAAGTATTAGGAGGGGTAGGAGCAAGTAAAAAGGAGGTCTGGTAAGAAGGGGGGTGACAAGCTGAAATAGTTAAGCCCTTGACAGGTCTGCAGGGGTCCACTCCTACAGAGGTAATTTGTCTTTCCCAGAAGGTGATTTCCCCATTCCAGTCACCTGTCTCTATTACCTTCCTCTCTCCTAACCCCAGGCCTAATTCATATCTTCCCAGAAGGCTCTTCTTCCAATCAAATCTACTCAGGTCCAAACAATTGAATCATAGATCCTAGAATCTGAAGTCTCTCAAATTGGCAGGGATGATGGGATCAGAGATCAAAGATCAAACTGGCCCCACTCCCATCCACCATTTTTGTTTGGTCACCAAGCTAAGAATGGTTTTTACATTTGTAAATAACATTTTCCTGTCCAGTACTTCTTAAACTGTGGACTCCATATGGGGTCAAGACCCACAATTTAAGAAGCACTGAAGGGATCACAAGTGGAAAAAGTTTAAGAAGCCCTGTGTTCACCCCCCTCATTTTAGAGAGAAGGCAATTTGAGGCTTAAGGAGGGAAAGAGACACCCCCCCCCTTCCCCCCCCCCCCCAACGTGGTCATCCAGTTAATAAGTGATGGTGCCAAGATTCAGACTTGGGTCTTTTGACCAAATCAAGTGCTCTCTTCACCCACATTCTGTGACTAGTTAGCAGTATGAGGACAAATGGCCCTTATTTCTTGGTACTTCGGCAAGTCTTGAGCCCTCAGTAATCTTGTCTGTAAATAAGGAGAATCTAATTGTGTGACTCAACCAATAGATGAGAGAAGTTGGAAAACAATAGGTGCTGGTTGATGTAAGGGGCTCTCAACACTTCTAGTTGTCTTTACAAATGAATTCCTTTTGCGAGACACAGAAGTGGTGCTTCCCGTTGGGAGGTCTGCACGGTTTTTTCTGCACCTTTCATGTTTCCTCCCTCATGGGTGTATTTCTTTATCCCTCTGGGGATGGGGGTAGGGGAAAGGTGGATAGAGGCTGTTCTGCTCCCTCCAAGGGCGAGGGCTTTTCTGCTTGTCCCTGCTCCCAAGGCCCTGCCCCACAGAGTCCATTGCTGCATCCTAGAGGTGGGATAGGCCATGTGCTGCCTGACCCTCTAGGGTAGCCAGCTGTACTGGCATCCTGGGTCCCTGGGAAGGGGAGGGATGTGACCCTAGGCTAGTCTACTGTCAAATGACACCCAAGATGAATATTTATCAGAAAGACATAGAAATCATTTGAGAAGAGAGGGGCATGCTTCTAATCAGAGACAGGGATTCAAAGAGTCATAGAGAAGGAAACTTAAACTATGATCTGCCTCAATCCCAACCCCGCTCAGTCTTCTGACTTCAGGTGAGCTGTTTGATTTTGGCTAAAACAGTCTAGTAGTCCTTTACTTGGGGCAGCTAGATGGCACAGTAGATAGAGCACTGGGCTTAGAATCAGGAAGACTCATCTTCCTGAGTTCAAGTCTGGCCTCAGACACTAGCTGTGTGACCCTGGGCAAGTCACTTTACCCTGTATACCTCAGTCTCCTCATCTGTAAAATGGACCGGAGAGGGAAATGGCAAACCACTCTAATATCTTTGCCAAGAAAACCCCCAAATGGGGTCATCAAGAGTCGGACATGACTAAACAACAAAGTCATTTACTGCTCAGGTATCTCTTTGTACCTTCTTCCCTGATCCTCACCTCTCCTGTTATTTGTAAGGCATGCTACCCACCTACCCTCAAATCAATTTGTATTTATTTTGCATATCTCCTGTTTCTACTATCCTTCCCTCCCTCCCCGACCCCATGTAAACTCCATGAAGGCAGAGGACGGTCATTTTTGTCTCCCTAGAGCCTTAGCACAGTGTTTACACTGCCCTCACCACTCTCTTCCCTTCCCCATCTGGACCCCTTGGTGAGCTAACTACGTTTAACTATATTGTCCAGTGTGGAGTCCTTTGCCCCTTTATCAAGAATCTAAGCCCCAGTCTAGAAACACTTCCAAGATCTGATGCTTTCTGCTGTCAAATGAAGCTGGAGTAGGTCATGAAATCATGTCAATGAGTCTGCTACAGATTTATATTGCATCACCTCAACTGGACCCTCACTGCAGCAAGGCAGTCCTTTTACATTTCCCTAATCAATTCACTACCCCACCCAATGCAGCGGTTTTTCCAAACCTCCTTATCCCTCCTCTAAACTCCCACAGCTTCCCCTCCTTTCACTATTTCAGCTAAAAATCTTGCCTTCATATTTTCACTGAAAAAAAGAACCAGGCAGTGAGCCCCCTCTTCCTTCCTTCCTCCTGATCTCCTCTCATCCAGATGTCTTCCTTCACTATTTCCTCCTTCACCTGTTTCCCATGAAGATACGGTCCTTTTTCTTGCCAAGGTGAACCCCTCTACACACACAAAGGATATCGCTCTCCTCCCTCTTACCCAGACTTGAAATCTAACAGTATCCTAAACTTCTCACTCTCTCTCCTCTCCATGTCTAATTTGTGGCCAAGTCCTGATGGTTTTGCCTTGGTGCAGACCCTCATCACCTCCTGCTTGGACTAGCACAACAGCCGACGGGGGTCTGCCTGTCTCAACTCTCTCCCCACTCCAGTCCATCCTCCAATTAGCTGTCAAATTGATCTTCCTTAAGCTGTCTTTGCTGCTCCTATGCTGTCTCCCCCATTAGACTTCGAGCTCCTGAGAGCTGACTGGCAGCAGAGACTGCTTTTACTTTTCTTTTCTACACCAAGCACTCTGCACAGTGTTTGGTGCACAGTAGGCACCTAATAAAAGCTCAATGAATGGAAATATCTTGAATCGAATAAGGATTCGCAAGGAAATGTTTCCAGGAGATCAGAGCTCCTTGGACAGTAGGAGATGTGAAAGGAAGTACAGAGGAGATGAAGAAGACAGTGCGATGTGGTGGAAAGATGCAGGGTTGGAAGTCCCAGAGTCTGAGTTCAGCCGCTGTGCACACTGTGACCTGGGTAACCCTGGATGAGTCCCTGGATTTCATCTGTAAAATGAGCGTATTGGACTGAATGACCTATAATGGATGTTCCAGCTCTAAATCCTATGGGATTTAGGATCTATAACTAATCTGGACCTCAGTTTCCTCTTCTGTAAAATGATATTGGATGAGATGGTTGCTTCCAGCACTAAGTCTATGACCTCTGATGTGAGGGAGCTGGTCTAGAGGGGTCTTGGGTGCATCCAGACACTCACCTCTTCCTGCCTTAAGCCATTTACTGTTTGACTCTGCTCAGGGCAGAGTCTTTACCACCAGTGATAGCAGGACTTGAGGTGGCAGTTACTTTGACTTCAGACCATCAGGAGAGAGCAACCTATGACCTTAGAGGGGGAAAGATGGAGCCTTTGGAGAGGTGGGCTATGGCTTCCAGACAGGGCAGCAATGATGTTAGCAGAGGAGAAGGTGGCTGAAGTGTCCTCCAGAGGTAAGAGGATGGACTGCCTTGGTACTGTCTTGGGTCAGACATCAGTCTAACAACTGGTTCCAGACCCCAGCCTTGTGGTCTGGCTGCCTTTCCAGGAGAGGAAAATGACCTGTTTGCCAAGAAACTGCTGGATACTCTGGTCTGAGTGATGCTAGGAAGATTTTGGCTGTGCCCTGAGACCTTGAACACCCCAACAAGGAAGAATGGCATTGTTTTTAACCCAGGAGAATTACACTGACCATGTTTGGTCTGTAAATAATCTCTCCCTTTAAAATCAATGCAGGCAGGCAGACAGAGAGGAAGCTCTCTTGCAGAAGTGATCCTTGTGGTCTGGACACTGGAAAGAATGGTATCTCTTCATCCTGGCAGTGAAACAGCCAAGCTTGTGCATGGCAAAGTCCCCTCTATTTAATTCACGGCAATAGTATGGATGGTCCCCTGCCTGGAGCCATCTCCTACTGGCAGCACCAATACACCATCTGCCCAGCTATTTTCTCATCGTCCTATCTATAAACACACAGCTCACCTTCCTGAGACTGGAGGGGCTCTAGGGGGAAGGAGCGAAAACTCATCACCACGGTGGGGCATCTACCATAGTCCATTGAACATGACAGGCCGAGAGAGATTTCATTCTGGTGACATTAGATTTTTCACTGAGCCTAATGCATGTCCAAATGCAATAGGGACACAGATGTGTTGGAAAACGTGGAGCTGGGAATATCTGGACCAACACGATCATTTCATCCCCATGTGTGAGGGAGGCCTTTGGGAGCAGAGGTCAGCTCTCAGGGAACACCAAGGCCAAAAGAGTGGGAATACCAAACGTTCTCAAAAATAATAATTTATTATTAATACCAGCTCGAATTCTTCTCCTTAGCTTGAATTTACAAGCAGCACTTCATGGTTCACAAAGCACTTTCTATGAAATTAGTTTATTTGATCCTTACAGTTGCCCTCTGAGGCGGTATGGCTCAGTGTCAGCAATGACCATAGAGTCAGAGGCCCTCAGTTCAAATCCTGCTCCCGATACTACCTGTGTGACCTCGGGGAAACTGTTAACCTCTCTGGGCTGCAGCTCCTCCTATGAAAAATAAGGAAGAGTGAAATATATGACTCAAGGTCCCTTCAAGCTCTAGATGGTTACAGATCTATAGTGCCAGTCAATGGTACAACATATTGATATGTACATTGATATAATACTAATATAAAGTATTGCTAGCCCCATTTTACAGATAAGAAAACTGAGCTCAAGGAAGCTAACTGGTTTGCTCTACAGTCCTGTGGAAGAAATAAAATAACCATTAATAAGACATGTCCGTTCCAAGACTGTCCTTTCCTGTGATGGATTACCAAGCTGCTGTTTACTGCAAACAGTCTTGCAGTTAATTGGTTTGCCCATAGCTAGTAAATAGCTGAGCCAAGCAAAATTTAAACCCTGGGCCTCTGACTCTGTTCTGTCAGGGCTCCTTCCACTATATGACAGCTGTCTTAAAAGCCCAAATTTGCCTTAGCTACTTATGAAATCTTGGACACATTTTGGTGGATTCAGATCCTTTTGTCTTATTCCCACATTTTTTTTCCTTCTCGATGTTAGGAGCACGGAACACGGATATTAGCATAAAATTAATTTTAAAGTGATGCCTTACAGGCCATTTGGCTTATGTATTTCTACCACATCTGTGTCTCCAAGACTGTGAAGTCTCTCTGCTACAATGCTAGTTCAAATAAGACCTAGAATGCTTTGAGTCCTGTTTATTCACTGAAAGTGTTTGCTGCCATCATTTAAAAAAAATGTTGTTCCTTAAGCTGTTTGTGATCATTGGAGTGGGACAGACCTTCAAAGCCTTGCTGTGCTAGGAAAAGTTACATGAATAATAATCATAGCTGACATTTATATAGGACTTTGGGGTTTGCAATGCTCTTTATATAATTCTCTCATTCACTCTTCAGGCAGGTGCTTTTATTTTACAGAAAGGGAAATTGAGTTTCCAGGGGGGTAAGTGACTTGCCCACGGTCACATAGCTGTTAAGTGTCTGAGGCAGGATTTGATCCTGTTTTTTCTGATTCCAAGCCCAGCATCCTATTCATGACCTCTTGGACAAAGGAGCAGGAACTCAATGGATGATATTGGTACTTTTGGGAGGACTATCTTGTTTGGTGATGTCCAAATTCCATTTGTAAAACCATTTCCCATTTTCTTGGTCAGCTATTTACATTTTTATGCAGCTCGTGACTCTTGCTGGGGCTCTATTAATATAAAATTCATTCATACTGACATGTTTGAATAGCATCCCCGATTCAGCTGACTGTGCTCAAGACAGACTCAGTTCAACATGTCAGCCACTGACAGCATGGTCTTTAATAAGAGATTGCCTTGAATAGCTTGGGTGTTTGGCCTCTGTTACTGCTGCCCATAGAAAAGTGACCATGATCAGGTAATGTAATGACAGTGCAATGGAAAGAGGGCCTTGTATTTGGGCTTGGAAGACCAAGGTGCAAATTCATGCTTTCTTATTTACTTGCTATATGACCTTGGGCAGGTCAGTTCACTTGGACTATATGATTTCTGAGGCTTAGTCAACTCTAAAGTCCCACAGCCTAGCAGTCCTGAAACTTTCCAGCTGTGTGACCTTGGTGAAGTGACATGAGCTCTCAATTTTCTCATCTGCAAAATGGGGCTCACAAATACTACTCTATAGCTGGATTGTTATGAGGATCAAGTGAGTTTGTGTTTGTTAAAGTGCTTTAAAACCTTGACATTTCTAGGAATATGTAAAATATGAGTTTTGCTGCTGTCCCTTTCCCTCCCCTCTTCTTCCTCCTTCCTGCTCTCACTTCTCTTTCCTACTGAGAAGGGTGACATTTGTGGGTTCTATCCTCTTACATAAGTTGCTGACATACAGGTGACAATATAACTATGGTGACTTTTCCTGGGCAATAGTGACAGGAATGGAGTCTGGGAGACAGTCACTCAGTGGACAGGCTCTTGGAATGACATCCTGTTCCATAATGTTTTCTCTCTCTGGTCCCTCATGGGTTTCCTTTGGCCAGCATCCTCTCAAAATGCCAGGGAGGGGATGGGAAAAACTGTCTCTGCAGAACACCACGTGGAAGGCCTCCTGTCACCCAGAGGCAGCAATGTGGGCTTGAACAACAAGTCCATTGAGTGGACGGCAAGCAGGCCGACCTCATGCTCTCTCAATGCTGCAGAAGAAATAATATTACCAGTAATAAGACGGGTCAGTGCCAGAACTGTCATTTCCTGTGATGTGGCACAAAGCTACTACTATAAACAGCCCTGTAGAGAGTTGACAAAAAAAATCACTCAGTGGCCCAAATACTATTTATCTGCAAAATTGGCATTGGTCTTGTGCTCTCCCGGTACCTCCCGATTCACCTCCTGTTCTCAGTTTGCCGTGGAAATTACTTGAAAAAAGATCAGGATTATGTATACTGTGCATATAGAGAGCTCACGTATAGGGTGGGAAGAAGGACTGGACTGGAGATTTCACTGTTATAGGGAACTCCCAGGTAAGGAAACTCCCTCTATTCAAGAAGGTCACTACCTTCTCTGCAACCCACACAGAGTCTTGGAGAGTTGACTGGCACACTGAAGGGTTAAGTGACTTATTCGATGTCACACAGCCAATATATGTCAAACGTATAACTTGAACCCAAAACTCATCTTCTTGGTTTTTGAGTCTGGCTTTCTAGACACTATGTCATTCATGCTAAAAAATTTTTTAATATTTTAATTGAATCATTGGATATGACAACTGGAATGGACCTCAGAGATTATCTAGTGTGTGGGCTTTCACTTTTTGGGGTCCTGGAGCCCTTTGGCAATCTCGTAAAATCTATGGGCCCTTTCTCAGAATAACACTTTTTAATGTATGGGATTACAAAGGTAACCAATTACATTGATATAAAGGTGTAATCTCCCCTCCTCAGTTTAGTTCATGAATTCCCAGAAATCCATTCATGGGTGCCATTTGAAGAACTCTGGACTGAGTCCAAGTCTGTCATTGTATAGAAGTGGAAACTGAGGCAGTGAGAGGAGTCACTTGCTCAGTGTCCCACAGCTAGTCGATGGCAGAGGCGGGGCTAGAGTCTCCTGACTCACAGGCCAATGGTGTTTCTATTCTCCCAGTTTTGCCTCTTGAATCCCTCGGCTGGGCACCTTCATCCTGTCTAGCTTGAACTATTACGGTGTGTAATATGAACGAGTGAATGGAGAAGCATCTATTAAGTGCTTACGTGCTGTGTGCTGAGCAGTGTGCCCTGCTCTGGGGTTACAAATCCAAACTGAAATGGTCCCTGCCCTCAGGGAGCTTACCTTCTAATGTGATGATTTCCTAAAATGCAGGTGTGACTGTGTAATCCCACTCCAGTAGGGGAACAATGAGTCCAGTAGGGGAACAATGACTCTAGTGGCTTCCTCTGACCTCCAGGGATGAATACGAAGTCCTCTCTTTCTCATTTAAAGCCCTCACCAGCCTGGCTCCCTCCAGCCTGCTTTCCCATTGTTTCTTTTCCTATACTCTACATTATACCAGTCTCCTCACTATTTCTCATACTCATAGACAACATATAAGGGGAGTAGTGTCCAGGGAAGGCTTTTTCAGTCTAAGAAGTCAGAGGGATAATAACAGCTTTCTAAAGGGTCTCTCCATCTTCTATTTCTCTCCTCTGTCCATCTTTCTACAACGTGGGTTCTGGAAAACACCACTAAGGAAAACCACAGAGCCAATTCCATGAAAGTCAATGAGCACAGTCTTACACCAAGCATTTTGTGTTGTCCATACCATGCTCATTTAAAGAACCGTGGCTTTAGGGCTGGATGAAATCTTAGAGATTATCTAGCTCTATCCCTTCATTTTTCTTCAGTCTTTTTTCAGTCATATCCAACTCGTCATGACTCCATTTTGGGGTTTTCTTGGCAAAGAGACTGGAATGCTTTGCCATTTCCTTTTCCAGCTCATTTTACAGATGAGGAAACAGAGGCAAACAGAATTAAGTGACTTGCCCAGGGTCACACAGCTATTAAGTGTCTGAGGCTGGATTGTAATTCAGATCTTCCTGACTCCAAACCTGGCACTCTATCCATAGCACCACCTAGCTCCCTTCGTTTTACAGAGAGCAAAAGTATGGGCCAGAGAGAAAGTGTCTTACTCAAGGCCACATGGCTAATAAGTAGCATGGCTGGATCTGAACACAGGTCCACTGTGATTCAAAATTCAACATTCTTTCCACTCCAATGTGATTTGGTGGTTAGAATGCTGGGATTGGAGTCAGTGGAACCTGGGTTCAAATCCTGCCTTTGACACATTATCTGCGTGACCCCAAGCACTCACTGAATCTGTCTCAAGACTCAGTTTCTTCATCTAAGAAATAGGACAAATAATAGAAAAGAATTGTTCACAGAATTGTTCTGAGGACCAAATGTGAAAAGATAGGGAAGGTGTTTTGCAAACCTTATAGAGCTAAGGAAATACTATCTGTTGTTTTGTTATTATTGTTATCATCATCATCATCATCATCATCATCATCATCATCATTATTTGCTTCTTTTTTTGGAGGGGGGAAGGCAGGGCAATTGGGGATAAGTGACTTGCCCAAGGTCAAACAGCTAGTAAGTGTTAAGTGTCTGAGGTCAGATTTGAACTCAGGTCTTCCTGACTCCAGGGTCAGTGCTCTATTTACTGTGTCACCTAGCCGCCCCCTATCTGTTATGATTATTTAGCCTCTCTGAGACTCAGTTTCCTTCTCTCTAAAAGGAGGATAATAATACTTGCGATAGCTGCCTCACAGGGTGGTTGTGAGACTTGTGAGGTCATGAATGTAAAAGACTTTGCAAACCTTAAAATCTATTATTATTATAACTATTCCTCCACAATCCTTCAATGGAAAGAGCACTGGAAAGAGGGCTTGGATTCAAATTCCGCCTGGTATTCACTACTTGACTGTGGGCAGGTAGGACACTTCATTGCTATGGGCCTCAGTTTCCTTATCTGTAAAAATGAGTGAATTGGACTAGATCACCATTAATGACCCTGACAGCTCCTGTGGTCCTCACCTTCTCCATTTCATGACCACCTCTTGTCTTCCCCTTTACACCTATTATGGGCAGATACTAGGCCCTTAGTAAATACTTGATTGATTGAAGAAGAAGAGAGGAGAAGGAGGAAGAGATCTAGATCCTTTCCTTAGGGAACTGACAGGATTATTGAGGAGAAAAGATGCATATACAAGAGACAATTAGAGAGTCACATAAGACTGTATATAATAAATGGGAAAGTGAATCGTCCCCAGTATGTGGGATCTGAGTCAGAGACCTGGAGGTTCATTTTAGTCTGGGTGCTTAGCATGACCTTGAGAAAGTCACTTTCCCTTGGGGAAGCCACAGCCTCCTCATCTAGGGAGTGAGGGGATTAGACTAGACGGTCTCCATGGTCCTTTTCAGCTCATTGATCAGGCTTGGCTGTCCATGATCAATCGATAGCTAGCATTTATGCAGAACTTTAAAGTCTAGAATTTGAATGATATCCATTATCTTTTCTGGTCCTCACAACAACACTGTGAGGCGGGTGCTGTTAATATCACCCCCATTTTATAGCTGAGATAACTGAGGCTGAGCAAAGTCAAGTGACCAACCCAGTAGTCATGTGAAGCAAGATTTCAACTTACAGGGGGCAGCTAGGAGGCTCAGTGAATAGAGCACCAGCCATGGAGTCAGGAGGACCTGAGTTCAAATCCAGCCTCAGACACTTAACACAAAAAACTAGCTGTGTGACCTTGGGCAAATCACTTAACCCCAACTGCCCCTCCAAAAAGAGAAAATAAAAAGATTTAAAGTTAGGTCTTCTTGAATCCAAATCCAGAGCTCTATATGATGAACCTAGGTGATACCATAGTGCACAAAGCATGGGGCTTGGAATCAGGAAGATTCAGCTTCCTGAGTTCAAATATGGAAAAGTTCCTAACACCAAGAAGCATACATTTTGTAGGTGGAGACAATAAGTATATATAAAATTGTATATCATTATAAGCAAAATAAATACAAAGTAATGGGCATGGGGGGAGAAGGCACCAGCAAACGCAGGCATCAGGGTTGAACTTTGAAGGAAGCTGAGGGCTCTGAACATAGATGGAAGAATACTATGAATTCCCACAAAGGGGGACAAGATGCAAAGACAAGATATGGCAGAGCAGTAAGTCAGTCTGGCTGAACTACAGAGTGAATGAAGTGGGAAAACCTAGGATAAAAGTAGGCTGGAGCCTGCTTGTGAAGGGCTTTAGATGCCAAAGAGATAAGGGGAATAGGGAGTTACAGCTGCTGAAGTTTATAGGGGGGGGGGGAGAGCTATAGTTGGGTCTGTAGTTTAACAAAATCAGCTATGTGGAAGATGGAGTGGAACGGACACTTGAGAAAGATTCCATTTCCACAGTTCTGGTCTCTCATGAGCCTATCTATAATGGTTCACAGAGCTCCCTGCCAATGGCCACAGTTCCCAAGAAGATGACCTTCTCCAGGCTGAGCACAAGTCTACTGACCTCCCTCTGCCAAGCAGCCCTACTCATTTCACCTCCTTGTTGAGAAAAAGGCTGTGTGTTCACACAGGGCTGCCTCGTTCTCCTCCTCTTTCTCTGCTCAAACCCAGCTTAGCCTCTGTGTAAACACCAGAGAGTAGAGGAGGGGCCCAGGGAACGCTCTACTAGCGCACTTTATGGAAAGGAAACTGAGGCCCAGATGAGGAAAGCTATTTGTCCACAGTATTGAAACAGTCAGGGAGAAAGTGGCAAACAGAGGTCTAGACCACCAGGCTCATTTTGCTGCAGGCATCTGGGCTTTTCTGAATCTTATTAGCTATAGGGGATCCTGGGCAAGGCACTTTTCTGATGATCTCTAGGCTTTCCTTTTCTCTTCTGTAAAAATAAAGGTTTTGTAGTTGATAATCTCTGAGCCCCCCTCTGGCACTGGAAGCAGCTCCAAACCCCTTCAATTTGCAAATGAGGAAGCAGAGGCAAAATGATTTGGCCAAAAAGATAAAAAGTAGACCTAGTAAGTGGTGGCAGGCGTGGGATTTGAACCTTGGCCTTCCAAGCCCCCTCCTATGATTCTTTTCCCCTGTACCAGGAGGAGCAGGCAACAAGCCCTGGTCCTGGTCAATAGACTCTCTGGGGAGAGAGGAGTCAGTGTATGCTCGCTACCAATGGGTTTCCATTAAACCAGAAGATTTAGGTCCTGTGAGGCTAGGAAGGTCAGGACAACTTCCAAGGACACACAGAAGCCCAGGGCCAGCAGAGCTTGGAGACAAAGACCCACCAGCTGCTGCCACCTGGAGGGGCCCCAGGAAATAGGCCATTAACCAGGATAGTGCTTTGGAGGAAAAGTGCCCAGACCCCACCTGCTCCTGATAGAAGCTGCCAACTTTGGGCCTGCCCGGGGTGGAGTTTGGAGGGCAGCAAATTCCAACCTCAGTCCTATGAGCCAGGGGGAAGGCATCCTGGAGGAGTCAAAGGGTCTCAGCTTGAGTGGCTCCTTTCACACAATGACTAGCTGTGTGACCATGAACAACCTTTTCAAAGCCTCAGTTTACTCATCTGTAAACTGGGATAGTAATGCTCGCCCTCCCATGTTGTCATAGAGAACCCAGACAAGGCATGTACAAGTGCTTTGCAAATTGTAAAACATTCGATAAACAGGCGATTAATATTTTGACATAGTGTTTTATAAATGTTTGTTGGCTAACTAAACACTCATGGGCAACTTCCCTTGGGGAGCACCAGGGACAAGCAGGGACCTCTGGGCTCAGGTACTCAGTCTTTCCTTCCAGCCCTCCGGAGGACTCCAGGATTTCAGATGATGCTTTTGGAGTTTGGGTTCTCTGACCAGGATCACAGGACACCCTGGAAAGAAATCTTGGTCACAGGAGACCTGGGTTGGCATGGGAGCTCCGAGGACTTCTAAGATTTGAGGCCTCAGGCAAAGCTCATCCCTTGTCAGACACTCAATTCTATCATTTGTAAAAATAGGCATAACAGTACCCTCACTGCCTATCTCACTTTGTAAAGTGCTATAGAAATGCAATTTATTATTATTATTAACAACCAACTGCGTGGGAGAGGCATGGTTCACTTAGGAAAACAATCTCTTTTGGTGATGTCTAAACCCAAGGGTTTGCTGGAAAATGTTTAAAAATTGGTTCTCTGAAAATTTAAGCTGAATAGGCATTATTTACATTTCTCCATCCCTTTCTTAAGTCTAGACAATAAACAAAATAATAAATCAAACCCTGATTTGTAACATTTGCCATAAATGTTCACATGGAAAATTTAACAATTGGCTGTGAGTTTAAGGCAGCTCCAGCATACTCCTGCCTGGATTTGTCCTGCTAAGGACCCCCCCCCCCCAGGATTTTAGAGATGATCATCCTGCCCCCTGTAGGTTACTCCAGTGGGAAGAAAGGTCCTGTCTAGAGTGCCTGAGAAATGCTGCTTTGGGGATGTTTTTTTTCCCAACCTCCCTCTGCCTCCAGATCAAAGAAGAAAAGCCTTCCCCTCTAAGCCCCGCTCTCAATGTTTCCTGGAGGAGACCACTTCCTTTCAAGAGAAATTGGCTTCCCTGGCTTGAATTCCTTGGCACTGGCAAGTGTGTGCGATTGTGATGAGGAGATGGAGGAACCCAGTAACATTTGGCAGTGGGATCAGCCCCTCCTCAGAGCCAGCTAGCCTCTCTTCCATCACTACTAAACATTTTCTAGCCCCCATCCTAGAAGAAGGAGCTGTATGTCCAGGGACAATGTCACTATGCTACTCGGAATCACGGTGCCATCTTCCATCATAGATCTAAATTTAGACTTTTCAGAGCCTGTGTGGTCCAACCTCTTCCTCATTCTACAGAACAGGAAACTGAGGCCATCTTGGGATCATAGGTCAGAATCTAGAAGGGACCTCAGAGCCCATCTGTTTCCCTCATTTTATAAATGAGGATGCTGAGGGTCAAAGAGTTTAAGTGACTTAGGAACAGATTCAGAGCTGGAAGGAACCTTAGGGACTATCTAGTCTAATCCCTTAGTTTTATAGATGAGGAAACTGAG
Source organism: Petaurus breviceps papuanus (assembly GCF_028583685.1). Lineage (NCBI taxonomy): Eukaryota > Metazoa > Chordata > Mammalia > Diprotodontia > Petauridae > Petaurus > Petaurus breviceps. The sequence goes on along the minus strand of NW_027185761.1, from coordinate 14,464,999 downwards.
CCTCAGAGGGGTTCAATGGCCCAGGGTCACAGAGCTCCCAAAACAGCACTATTTCCATTGTACTCTACTCCCTCTTGGTGGGGCCTTATTTGATTCTCAGCTTTGCAGGGAGAATAGAACACTGTGCCCTGGTCATAATAACAAATAATAATCATCACAATATTTGTATAGTATCTTAAGGCTCATAAAGCAGCATGAACATCATTCTTTCCATTTCACTGATGAGGTCACTGGAGGCTCAGAAAGGGTCACAATGTGGTTTTACAGTTAGTGAGGGTGAGAGTCAGGATATGAAAAGAGGTCACTTTCCATTGTACCACTTTGCCTCTACAATGCTGAGCCTGGAGGGGCCATGTACATGGTGAAAGCTAGGGTCTGGACCACATCCTCATAAGTCAAAGAACGCTTCTGGGCTATCACTGAGTGGAATCACGGCTATGACCTAATCGACCAGCAAGTCTTTTTGGAAACTTTTGTGTTTAGCCCTGGATTAGATGCAGGGTTTGGGGGGCAGAGGGAGGGAAATTCTGACATGATCCCTAATCTTGGTGAACTTCCATAGCTGGGAAGAAGCCTGCTGTAATTTAGGCCCTGGCAGGTTCACAAGCAAATGAAGTTAACCAGAATTAGTTGCTCAAATATCGGGCTGATACAGACCAGCCTAGGACTGGTGCAAGGAGGAGCATCAATCCTCTGCTTCACCCCAGGGGATGTGTGATTGTTGGAGCAGTAATGACAGTAACAGTGAAGGAGAGACAGAGGGAGGGCAGCCGTGGGGTCATAATAGTGAGATCATCAGTGGGGACTGCAGCAGAGCAGCTGTGGGGGCAGCAGGGGAGGCATCCATGGGGGCAGCAGTGGTAGCAGCTGTGGGCCAGTAAGCAGAATGGCATGGGAAGGCCCGAGGAGGGCAGAGGGCTCTGGGTTTAGGAAAGGGGCTTACAACAAAGAGCTCTACTTTAATCCTGAGCCAGGAAAACTGAGGGGTTGGAGGGGGGTCTGGTGGTGGGGGTGTGTGTGCAATTTCATGGCCAGCTGATATTGACAGGCCTCAGCTGACAAGGCCACAGATTAGCTGATAACAAAGCCCAGGAAAGTGCCTCTAATCAGACCTTGTTCATCAGAAACATCTGCTCCAACCTTTAAGAATGCACAGTGGACTAGTTGCTTATTCTCTCCAAATTAACAAATGTATGTCTTCTTGTTATCCAGAATTCAGTGACTTAGCAGTGCCTGAACAATCTTCTCCCTGTCTGTCTCTCAAACAAGTTAGAGCCCCGGGGTCCAGGCCCTCCTACTGAGGGGCAAACACTGTCCAAGGGGTTGCTGGTGCTGGCTGGAGGGGGAAACCAGATGCCCTCTTTACATCTTGGCATGGCATGCATGCATGGTTCATCTTTCTTTTCTGTAGGGCATTCCAGTGAGAAAGAGCCTGACAGAAGGATGGGGGGAGGAGAAGAGGAGAGAGAGGGAGAAAAGGAGAGAGGGAGAGAGAAAGGAAAGATGAGAGAGGAGAGGGAGGGGGAGAGAGAGAGAAAGAATGAAGGTGGGGAAACAAAGAAAAGGAGAGATGTGGGGAGAGAAAGGGGGAGAGAGGAGGGAGGAAGGAAGGGAGGAAGAAGAGAGGGGAGAGAGGAGGGAGGGAAGAGAGAAAGGGAGTGGAAAAGAGGAAATGAGAGGGGGAGGAAGGGAGAGGGAGAGAGAGAGAGAGA
>NW_027185761.1:14455993-14463277 GCF_028583685.1 Petaurus breviceps papuanus | reverse complement strand
AGAGAGAGAGAGAGACAGAGAGAGAGAGAGAGACAGAGAGAGAGAGAACGAACCAGAGGCAGTATAAAACAGAAAGGTCAGGAAAGACCCAAGGGGTGGGCACAGAAGGGCAGTGTGGTAGAGTGGAAATCATAGGACACTTAGCTAGCTTTGTAACCCTGTTTGAATCTCTTGGATCCCTGGTTTTCTCCCATGTAAGATGGATAAAATCACTTATGTCACAGGGTAATTTTAGGGAAAATAATTTGTAAACCTTAAAGTGCTTTATAAGTGTGAGTTATTAACAGGGTTTGCCAGAAAGGAGGCTATAGAAGGATTCTGGCAAAAGATAATAATAACAATAATAATAGTTAGCATTTATATAGTTCCTACTATATGCCACTCACTGTATTAAGTGTCTTACAAATGTCTCATTGAATTCTCACAACAACCCTGGGAAGCAGGTGCTATTATTATTATCCCCATTTTACAGATGAAAAAACTGAGGCAAAAAGTGGTTAAGTGACTTGCCCAGGGTCACACAGATAGTGAGTATCTGAGGTTCATAACTGAACTCTGGGCTTCCTGACTCTGGGCTGGGAGCTGTATCCAGAGAGATACCCCTTAGCTGCCCAAAAAGGTAGAAGCTGAGAGTCTTGGGTTTTTATGGGAATAGAATCCCTTGTCTAAATCTCTTGTTTCCTCATCTATAAAATGAAGAAGCTGTTTTTAGGGACCTCTAAGGTCCCTTTCTCCTCTGTTATTAACCATGTCCCTAGATAATAGGGTCTGTGCAGTTACAAGGAGTGAAGACCCAGTTAATCTGAACTATCAGGCTAAAAATTAATCCTCCCTTGCCCTTGAATAGGCCTTTTAATTTCCAAGGAACTCCCCTGTGTTTCACATTATTTTACATTCATAGCATGGCCCCGCCCCATCACTTCCCAGCCTTCCCCAAGATCCCGGTGCCTGCTTTTATAGGATTTCTGCGTTTTCCATCCAGGCCCATCCACTGCAAGGGTTGTGTTCACTAAGCTGGTAGCTGAGGACACTCACACAAGCGCCCCTGTTTGCTGAAACCTCTGTTTTTCCAATCCCTACCTCCTGGCATGCTCCACCCTCTGCCACAGCCCACTCTTGGGACTGCTGAGAAGTGAGGGAGCTCCACACTGCAGCCTTTGTATTTCCCACGACTCCCTGTGACTCAGTCTGTGTTTGCTGTTCTCTTTCCACATCCCCACCCTTCCCCACAGCCCTCCTGCCGCCTAGGGTCTTCAGGGAGTTCCGGAAGAGAGATCTCCTAGGGTCTGGAACAAGTCTGCCTGCCCACAAAGGGAACAGAGCATCACTGGATAGACAGCTGCTCTGCCCCAATGCAGCCAGGAATGTTCTCGGGGCAGGACAATTGTTAAAAAAAGAAAGGGGCTTTCCAGCCCCTTAGTGGCTTATAACAGCTGGAGACCCCATGCCTCTGATTATAGTGCTGTGACTTGCTTGTGGTCAGAAATGGAAAGACCACTAGAGATTGGGAGTCCGAAAGTCTTTCAGCCTAGGCTCTGACACTGTGTGACCTTGGGCAGATTACTTCCTCACCTATAAAATGGGAGGGCTAGACTCGTGGCTTACAAAGTTATCATTCATTGAGTTCAATAAAATCAGTTCAGTTCAATAAATATTTTAAGTGTGTACTATATGCATGCTATACTATAGCATGTGTGTATTATATAGACACACTATTAGATATACATACATGTATATGCATATACACATACATGTATCCTGTATGTATATGTGTATATACATATATGTATGCATGTATACATATAAGTATATAAATATTGAGCAGCTGGGTGGTGTAGTGGGCAGAGTGCTAAATCTAGAGTCAGGAAGACTCATCTTCCAGATTTCAAATCTGGCCACAGACATATACTAGATGTGTGACCCTGGGCAAGTCACTTCACCCTGTTTGCCTCGGTTTCCTCATCTGTAAAATGAGCTGGAGAAGGAAATGGTGAACCACTCCAGTATCCCTGCCAAGAAAACCTAGAGTCACAAAGAATCGAGCACGACTGAAACACTCACGCCAACAACAAAATTAGTAGGTGCTCGATTAGCTGATAGACCCAGTCCCCTGGGTCTGCCCAAACACATTCCCCTCCATCCCCCCAACAGCCATGGCTTCTGTCCAGGCACAAAGTCTTAGGTGTAGGAGGTTATTTTCATAACTTCTTCCTCTTTTTTTTAATTAGACACTTTCCCTCCCTAATATTTCACCAATTCAGCTGCCTCCCTAATAGTGTTCTGTAAATAAAGTCGGTTGCAAGCTGCTTTTAAAAGAGCATGCAGTTTCTATATATTGTGCTTACAGTCTTTTGTCTCTGCAGTTGCAGGTGCCTGGGTCCCTCTGTCACCACTGACTTTTCACCACCTTTGGAGTCAGGCAAATGCCCTTCCTTGCCGACCATCAGGTCTCTAGGCAGAGACTCCTAGGTCATCTCTGCTCCAGGGGGGGGGGGGGGGGGTGTTTTCCTCCATTACTACAGTCTAGAACCCCATTGGAGCAGATTTCACTCTGGAAGCTGCCTCTATAAACACACAGAAGGTGTTTACAGAGCTCTGAAACTGGGTTGCTAAAACAGAGTCCCCAAGGTCCTGGTGCCTTAGGCTGGTTGGCCAGGAGTGTTGACAGTACATCATATCATTTACCAACTGCTCTGGGTGTGATGACTCCGAGTCTGGGAAATAGGGTCAAGTTCAGGGTCACTGCATCACCGGCAGACAAAAAGGTGATTGAGAATGTGCTCTAGATGAAGCTTCCCCCCCCCCCCGCCCCGCCCCCAGCTGAACAGCTTCAGGGACATCAACACTGCAGCCCCCTGCCCAGGATTGGATAAGAATTTGCTCTGGAGCTCCCTCTGGTGTCCACTTTCCAGAATGACTATTGGAGAGGAACGTTGATTATCCAATACCATCATCCCTCCCCTCCTCTAAAGAGGGAGAAGGGAGATAGGTGGGCTCTGTGGGTCCAGATGAACGAGAGGGCAATAGAAGAAACAGCCCACATCCAAGGTACTCTTCACTTCACATTCAAGACGCTCGTTAAGCATTTTGCTAATCTGTTAATCTTTGTTCTGATCTGAGGATTTTCAGGAAGGTCTGGTTTACAGTTTAACTGGGTAGCAGGAAACCTGGCCTCCAGGCCTGGCTCTGTTACTAACTGGCCTCAGTGTCTTCAACTGTAAAATGGAGTGGATACACTTACTAGCTGTGTGACCCTGGGCAAGTCACTTAACTCCAATAGCCTCACAAAATAAAACAAACAAAAATGGAATAGATGACCATTGCGTTCCTTCCAGCTCTAACATTTTCTGATTCTAGATACAGTTTATCTTCAGGATTCCCTCTTTCCATCCATCTCCCCCTTTTCCCAAGACCTCTTGCACCTAAGGTACCCAGGCTGTCTCTAGGCTACAAACACAGTTACTTAAGTGGGCTCTGGGAAGGGAGAAAATGTCAGAGAGATAGACAGTGTAGAGATTGGGAATGACACACAGTCTCCTGGTTTCCCCTCTCCAGCTGGGTGGGCAAGGCCTTAGCTACCCTATGGTAAGTGCCACTTACCATCCTAAGATGATCCCGAGTTCCTTCAGGAATAAGAAATAGAATGAAAACATTTCTTTCTGGCTTCTTGGCACCAAATCAACATGCTATTCCTTTCTGTTTTCTTTATTTGGACCTGAGTGAATTACATCACCCAGGAGGGCTAGTCTTACCAGGCGGTTATCGATGTATTGTGATTTTTAAGGGTACCAAGGAGGGTTTCATTTTATAAATTCTCTCTCTTCTTTCCTGTCTGAATTTCATTGCTGAAAGTCTGCCATTAGGAACTCACAAATCTACACTATGCTGATACACAGTAGGAGCTTAATAAATGCTTGCTTACTTGACCCCCTTCCCTTGGGTTCTGTTCTTACATATCTTTTTTTGCTTGCTGGATAGCTCCATCTGGATGTCCCTCCAGCACTTCAAATTCAACATATTCCAAACTGAGATCATCCTATCCTCCCTTAAACCTTCTCCCAACTTTGTAATTACCATCCTCCCAGTGATTCAGGCTTGAAACTTCAAGGTCAAACCCTAGTTCCAGAGGACTCACAGTGAAGAAAGCTAGCCACATCCTGACAGAAAGGTACTGGATTCAAGATTCAAAATGAAATATCCATTTCTGAACATTGCTAGGATGGGAATTTGTTCTACTTAACTGTGCATATTTTTTAATGTCTTTTTAAATTTTTCTTTTAAAAACTTTACTTATTTTTTTAGTTTTCAAATTTACTTTTATAAGATTTTGAATTCCAAATTTTTTTTTCTCCCTCTCTCCTTCCCTCCCCTCTCCTCAAGATGGTAAGCAATCTGATACAGGCTATACATGTACAATCATATTAAACATTTCCAGGGCAGCTAGGTGGTGCAGTGAATAGAGCACTGGCCCTGGAGTCAGGAGGACCTGAGTTCAAATCCAGCCTCAGACAATTAACACAAAAAAACTAGCCCTGTGACCTTGGGCAAGTCACTTAACCCCAATTGCCCTACTTTTCCCCTCCAAAAAAGCAAAAAAAAAAAAACCCAAACAAACCATATTTCCACATTTGACTATGCATAATTGTTATAAAGATTTTATTTTTATTTCTGTTTTTTTCCCTAGTGAGTGAGGAGATAGAGAAAACTAAATTTTTTATTCCTTCCTTTCCCTTCACCCCCAAGTTGAATAATTTTCCAAATCCAATATCTTTCACACCCATACCTTCCTTTCTGTTCACATTGCCAACACTCCATCATAAGCCTTTATTACTTCTTGTCTAGATTACTGTGATAGTCTCCTTATTGGGGTTCCCCATCTTCAGTCTTTTTCCCCTTCTTGATTTCATTCTTTCTATAATTGCAGAAATAATCTTCCTAAGAACAGACTTGATCATGTCCCTCTCCTGCTGATGAAGCATAGAAATTTGGATTTCAAAGCACAGGTCCTGAGTTCAAATCTTAGTTCTGACATTTTCTAGCCATGTGGCATTGGGCAAGTCATTTGTCCCAAGATTCTCTGGGCCTCAGTTCCACATCTGTAAAATGAGAGGGCTGGACTAGATGATCTTCTGCCTTCTGGCTCTAAATCTATTATCCTGTGACTCTTCAGAGGTCCCTTGTTGTCTACAGGACACGATGGAAATTTTTTAGCTTGGTAGTTAAAGCCATGTGCAGTATGGTTCCAGCCTATTTTCCCTCACTCATTTCCCACTGCTCATCTTTATGATGTTTCAAACAAACTAAATTGCACATTCTAGCCTGCTTGATTTAGGCCTGCACCATCCAGTCTCCTTGTCTTCACACAGGTCAGATTTCTTCTTGTGACAAATAAGCTCCTACCTTATTGAATCCTCTTCCTTCCATATCTAGCCCACTTGCCACCTCATCCATGAAGCTCTCAGGAAAGCCTGAATTCATATCCAGCTTCAGATGCTTAACATCTGTTTGACTTTGAAATAGGAATATTCCAAAGGAATAATTCCAAAATTCCAAAAGGAAGGAATAGGAGCCCACTATACATCTAAGCTCTTTACAAATATTATCTCCTTTGATCAAGTGACTCTGGGCAAGTCACTTAAGCTATCTGTAAGTCACGGAAGCTTTCTTCATCTGTAACAACAACAACAATAATTAACACATAGTACCTTCTCTGTACTGTGCTAGGCGCTTTCCAAATATTATTTAATCCTCATAACAACACTGGGAAGCAAATGTTATTAGATTCCTCATTTGACAGATGAGAACATTGAGGCAGATGGAGGTTCAGTGACTTGCCCAGGGTCATACAGATAGGAAGTATCTGAGGATGGATTTGAATCCAGAGCCTCCTGATGCCAGACCCAGGGCTCTGTCCACTGTGCCACCTAGCTTAACGTTGTACTATACTTATGTGTGTCTGGGGAGGCTAGGTGGAGCCACAGCGTCAGGCCCAGAATCATGAAACTCATCTTCCTGAGTTCAAATCCAGACTCAGACACTTACTGGTTGTGAGATGCCAGGCAAGTCACTTAACTCTGTTTGCTTCAGTTTCCTCACCTGTAAAATGAATTGGAGAAGGAAATGGCAAGCCACTCTGTTATCCCTGCCAAGAAAACCCCAAAGTGGGGTCACAAAGAGTCAGACATAACTGAATAAAAACTTTGTGCTTGGACCATAGACCTTCTGTTAGATTTGAAGCTCGCTGAGAGAGCTTTTTTTCACTTTTTGTATCCTTGGCATCTAGCCCAGGGATTTGTAGGTACTTTTTAATTCTCCAAGTATCTTTGCTGCAATTTTATTTGTGTGGCCTTCCCTCCACTAGTGCCCAATGCAAACATTTTATGACCTGGTAGATAATCATAGTAACCATTCTCCTCTTTGGGTATTGCTAATGATATAACAACCCTCTTCTGTAGTAATAATGATGAAAATAATAACAGCTAACATTTATATAGTACTTTAAACTTTACAAACCTTTCACAGATACATGATTTGATTCTCTGAACAACCCTGTGAAGTAGGTGCTATTATCCCCATTTTACAACTGAGGCAGACAGAGGAACGGGCCCAGGGTCACTACCTCTCTTCCTCTAGAGACTGAAAACAGCTGCCTGTTTTAATTTGCATTTCTCTAATCAATAGTGATTTAGAGCATTTTTTCATATATGACTATAGATAGGTTTGATTTCTTCATCTGGAAACTGCCTGTTCCTATCTTCTGATCATTTATCAAATGGGGAAGAACCTGGGCATAAAAAAAGGGGGATAGCCTGGGTAAAATTGGCTGACTTTACAACTTTGTACGCTCCTTCCCCCTTCCTGACTTCCTGAGCCTCTCTGATCCAAGGGTTCTAGCTCCTAGTGGGGCATTGGTCTCATCTCATGTTGTCATCCCTTCATCTCTCCCAACCAGGCACTTAACGTCCTTTCTGGAAGCCTGACTGTGGATGCAGCAAAGCCTTCAGTTAGTTCCCTTCTCCCTCTAGTGGTAGCAACCCAACTTTCCTCCTCTGTTTTCCCCCAAAGAGACTGCTCCTGCAGCTTGGAGGGGAAGCTTGGGGCTCCTTAGCTTTCTGGTCCAGTGCTTTTTCTCATTGAGACAAGACACCAATGGTGAGAACTTAGTAAGAGAGTCTATTCCCACTATGTCCACTGGCTGCCCCAGAGAAGCTTCCAGACAAGAGAGACACAGAGACAGAGACAGAGAGAGAGACAGAGAGAGAGAGAGACAGACAGAGAGAGAGA
>NW_027185761.1:14444315-14455593 GCF_028583685.1 Petaurus breviceps papuanus | reverse complement strand
CTATGGTTTTTAAGAGTTAAATCCTGGTATGAATGACTTCCAGCTTACCCAAGGACTACCTTCCAAAAGTCCATTTGCAAGCCATTGGCTTTAAAGAGTTGGAATGAACCTCTGGGGTCAGTCAGTTCAATCTCCTTTTTTTTTATAGGGGTTCAGAGAAGGAAGTAAATCACACGAGGTCATACAGAGAGTGAGTAGAAGAGTCAGGATTCAAACCTAGATCTTCATTTGTTTGAAACTCAGGGCTCATACATGTTAGTTGGGTTTCCAGGCCAGTCCACAAAAGTCTTTTTAGTACATAATGTTGCTACAAGACTCTATATATCCAATGGAAACCAGAAAATAATACTACTATATTGTTAAGCAAAACTTAACTAAAAAAAAAAGACTTCAATATTTATCTTAGATGCTGAGACTCAAAGAAAAAGCAGGTTTCACTAGAAGATGAGGAAGTATGACAGAAGGGTTTGTGGAGATTCTAAAGGGATCTGTGGGCCCTTCTGAGGATGTTAAAGGTGGAGTTTCCTGGTTTGTTTTTAAAAAAATATGTCTAATTTCATTTTAACAGTGATAAATTTCCTTTTCCTTGATACAAGTCTATCATTGGCAGAGTTCTTAAGCTTATCAAAGGGAAAGTGAAAAAGGAAAAGAGATAGGGCAGAAGAGAGGTCTGGTGAATGTAACCTGTGCTCAGTCTTGTCTTCTTATCTCTTAATTAATATTTTCCTCTGGTTTCATCATCTGAGGATTATGTGGAGAGAGACTGGTGAAGTAGTTTTTTATGATATTGGTACCCAAGGGAGTAAATGCTCACCCTACCTCTTTTGTTAAGAGTCTTGGCAAACATGCACTTGTAACTAGTAAGGTTGCTTAGTAATAAGAAAGAGGGGGGTGGGATATGTACAATGTGCTGTCCATGGTCAGCTATAACCCTTCCTATTTCACAACTTAAAGAGCTAGACTTTTGGTTCCTATGGAGACATTTGGTGTGAGCAGCTACTGCCTTTGGATCTGGATGCCTGGAAAGATAGAAACAGCTGTGGCCATGGCTGTGGTGATCACTGTTGCTGCCAGAGACTAGAAAGTCCTCTTAATGAATTTTCTAGAGACTAGTGCTGAGAGGAATCCAGATTTTAGAGCAGAGACAGAGACAGGAGACACCAGGAGAGAGCCATCCCAAGCTGCTGAGATGGCCAGACACTGTAAATATTGTGACCTTGGGAAGGAGAGACTGGTTTCTAACATTATCTCTCCCACTTTCCTTTATTTTTAGGACACGATATGAGATAGATGTGGATACTCCCCTCCTTTATCCCTTTCCATGAGCTGTCGGGGTGGTAGTTCAGAAGTTACCACTGCTGTGCCCAAATTGCTGGGAGGGCAAGTGGGAGGAGGTTTAGGTTATGACTAAACTTCTCCATAAAGCATATGAACTACTTCCTTTTACTCTGTTTTGTACAATAAAATTTATGAATGCAGTTGGCTGTGAACTAGGAAAAGGGAGCCCACACAGATGGGTTAGTGAGCTGGGTGGCTTGACTATAAGAGACATCTAGGCATTTACAGACTAAGCATCCTCTGGTGGCCAGTGGAGAGACTGCAGCGTGTTAAGAAGACTACCCCATGGATTACACACTCTGAAGAGAAAATGGATGTCACTGAGCTGATGGTTCAAGGAGATTGCCACCTAGTGGACAATGGAAATATCGCATTTGTTTTCTGGATAATTAACAAATAAATATAGGGGACCCTACGATTTTTATGTCTCCCGTAGGCTTATGGAAAGGCAATACTTTGATCTTGTGAGAGATATCACATACTTTGGTTACTGGGCAACACATGAAAAAGAGAGGGAGATTTGGAGAAGGAAAGAGGGAGAGAGTCAAAGGAAGCAAGAAGGGTATTAAAAAGATAGGTGTGTGTGTGTGTGTGTGTGTGTGTGTGTGTGTGTGTGTGTGTGATTTCTTGAGGTGGAATTAACTGAGCTGGAAACTCAATTATTGTTTTAATGTCACTATTAATAGGCTACAGCTACCTATACTTCACTCTACTCTGTTCAACACTCTTATCAATGTCTTAAAGCTTATTAATTTGTTGATGTTAACAAAGTTGGGAGCTAAGAGTTTGGACTAGAGAATGAGGATTCAAAATGTTCTGAACAGATTGGAATAGTGGGCTGGATCTATAAAGATTAAATTTAGCAGAGATAAATTCAAAATTCTTCACTTAGGGTTAAATAAAATAATTTTATAAAGACTGATTAGCAGTCAGTCAACATTGCCAAGCACTGTACTAAATGCTAAGGATGCAAAGAAAGGAAAAAGTGGAATCCCTTCCCTTAAGGAGCTCACATTCTAACGGGGGAAGATGACACACAAGTGCCTCTGTACATACAAGATACATAGAGAATAAGTAGAAGGTAATCTCAGAGTGAAGGCATTAGTTGGAAGGGGGAACTGGAGAGATCTCTTGCAGAAGGTGGCATTTGACCTTAGTCTTAAAGGAGGTAAGGGAAGCATAGTGCTCAGCACATAGTAGCTCTTGTGGGTCACACCCCTCCTACTATTTACATCCTTTTCCCTTAGAGGCAGCTAGTGGTTCAGTGGATAGAGCACTGGGACTGGAGCAAGGAAGACTCAAGTTCCAATCTGGCCTAAGACACTAGACTCTGCGCCATTTCCTTAACCTCTGTTTACCTCAGTTTCCTCAACTGTAAAATGGGGATAATAATAGCATCGACTTCTCTGGGTTGTTATGAGGACCAAATGAGATAATATTTGTAAAATTAACTTAGCACAGCACCTAGCACATAGTAGGTGCTACTTAAAAATATTTATTCCCTTCCCCCTTGGGGTCCCTTGATACTACACCATTCTGGTTCTTCTACCTTTCTGACAGCTTGTTCCTTGAGTACTTCATTGATTCCTTTTTCCTCTTCCTTTAATGGAGGTGTTCCCCAAAATTCTATCAGTCTCTCTCTCTCTCTCTCTCTCTCTCTCTCTCTCTCTCTCTCTCTCTCTCGCTCTCGCTCTCGCTCTCTCTGTCTCTCTCAAAGATATCATTAATTTGTAGGACTTCAGCTATCAATTTTTATTTGGACATCTCCTCCAAATCTCTAGGTCTAATGTCTCTCTTTTGAACTCTAGCCCCACATTTTCAGTTGCCTGACAGACAGTCCCCCTAGTCTTCAAACTCTGAATGTCCCAAACTAAACTGATTAATTTTCCCTCAAAACAAGTTCCTCCTTCTGACTTCTCTATTTTTCCGTAATGGCACCACCTTTTCCCATTTACCAAGCCTAGAAATCTGAGTCATCTTTGACTCTTCTGTCTTTTTTGTCCTCCCACCCCTAATCAAATCAGTCACTGAGTCCTGTCAGCTCTTCCTTTTGAATGTCTTATTTCTATTTTCTTCCTTCCACTGCCATCACCCCAGTTCAGAACCTTATTGCCTCATGTCTGGGCAACTGAAAAGGTTTCTTGTGTTCCCTGGCTCCAGTCTCTCTTCCTCTAATCTGTTGTACATAGCATTGTCATGGGAACTTTCCTTAAACATCACTCCCTTACTCAAAATCTGTCTGTGTTTCTCCACTGCCTATGTGATAGTCTAAATTCCTTTGACTGGAAGTCAAGGTCCTCCATGCACTGGCCCCAACTTACTTCCCAGTCTTATTTCCATTACTCTTTCCTACACTACACCTCACCCAACAACCCTTGTGCTTTCTCTTCTTCCTGTCCTTGTTCATGTATATGAAATAGCCACCCTTTATTTTTGCTTATTGAAAGCATATCCATCCTTTTAAATTTTGATTATATTAAATTAAAAAGATTTTGTACAAATAAAACCAATGCAACCAAAATTATGAAGAAAGCAGAAAACTGGGAAACAGTTTTTTTTTACAGCAAGTGTCTCTGATAAAAGTTTCATTTCTCAAATATATAGAGAACTGAATCAAATTTATAAGAATTCAGGTCATTTCCTGATTGACAGTAGTCAAAGGATATGAATACATAGTTTTCAGATGAAGAAATCAAAGCTATCTATAGTGAGGACCCAGAAAGAGTGGCTTTCTTGAACCCTCCCAGAAAGGCCTTGGTCCACTGAGGCCCCTGTAGCCTCTTCTGCTCTAACTCACTATTGATAAAAGAAATGCAAATTAGAACAACTCTGAGGTATTATCTCACACCTATCAGACTGACTAATATGACAGGAAAGGAAAATGATAAATACTGGCGAGGATGCAGGAAAATTGGGACACTAATGCACTATTGGAGTTGTGAATGGATCCAACCATTCTGGAGAACAATTTGCAATTATGCCCAAAGGGCTATAAAACTGTGCATACCCTTTGATCCAGTAATACCACCACTAGTTGTATCTCAAAGATATTTTTTTTAAAAAGGGAAAAGGGCCTATTTGTATAAAAATATTTATAGTAACTCTTTTTGTAGTGGCAAAGAATTGGACATCAAAGGGTTGTCCTTCAATTGGGGAATGGATGAACAAGTTGCAGTATATGATTGTAATGGAATACGGTTGTGCTATAAGAAATGACTGGTAGGCTGATTTCAGAAAAACCTGGAAACACTTACATGTACTGATGCAAAGTAAAGTGAGCAAAACCAATAGAACATTGTACATAGTAACTGTAATATTGTACGGTGACCAACTATGAATAGCTTAGCTATTCTCAGCAATACAATGATTCAAGATAATTCCTAAGGACTCATCACGAAAAATGCTGAGAAAGAACTATGGAGTCTGAATGCACATTGAAACATACTATTTTTCATTTTCTTTATCTTTTCATGATTTTTTTCCTTTTGGGTCTGTATCTTCTTTTGCAACATGATTAATATGGAAACATGTTTTGTGTGATTGTACATATATGACCTATATCAAACTGTTTACTCTCTAAGAGAGGGGAAAGGGGAAGGAGGGAGGGAGAAAATTTGGAACTCAAAATGTGAAGAAATGAATGTTAAAATTGTCTTTACATGTAACTGGGAAAAATTTAAAAAATTCATGAAAAAAAAGAAGAAATCCTACCCATCCTTTAGGTCTCAATTGAAGCTTCATCTCCTTAATGAAGATTTCCTTGGTAGTTATCTCTTCTGAGTATTATTCACAGCATTCATATAGCACTTATCACATATGCCTTGTACTACAGTATTTGTATGTTTGTCTTGTCTCTCCCAGACTATAAATTCCTTGAGGCCAGGGACCATTTTTATGACCTATGCAGAGTTTTGTCTTCTCATGTGCCCTGCTAACGGTAAATTCTCAAAAATATTTGTTAAATGATTGGATAACTAGTTCTGCCCAACAAAATCTATAAATTTACCCCACTTTAAGAAAGTCTGAAACCATGGACCCTACATTATACTCACTGGATATGGCCATATCAAAATAGTAAATGAAAAGAAAATGTAGACAAAATTAATATCAAAATCATAACACCCAAATTTTGAGATTGGAAATGGTAGGATTTGGCATTTAGTTGTTGAATGATAAAGCATTGGCTTTATAATCAGAGGGCTGGGTTAGAATCTTGGCTTTGCTATTTATTACCTGTGCAATTTGGTCTTTTGGTTTTAGTTTCCTCATCTGTAAAATAAGGAAGTTAGACTATACTATCTCTATAGCACCTTCTCATAAATTCTAGAACAGTAGTTAATAGCTACAAAGTAGTTCTGTGAAGGGAGTTTCCAGAGTCTCATTCAGTTTTGCCCTCTCTGGGAATGTCATGTATAAGTTCACAAGATTTCTGGTTGGAAAGGTTTTAAGGCTATTTAGTTTGATAACAGGTGGTGCAGTCGATAGGGTGCTGTATCTGGAGTCAAGAAGACTCACCTTCCTTAGTTTAAATCTGACCAACCCTGGGCAAGTCACTTAACCCTGTTTGCCTCAGTTTCCTCATATGTAAAATGAGCTGGAGAAGGAAATAGTAAACCACTCCATTATTTTTGCCAAGAAGATCCCAAATGGGGTTACAAAGAGTCAGATATGACTGAAGACAATGGAACAACAATATCATATATATGAAAGTCAACCATATAAAGGTGATAAATGAAGAGAGGAAGTGGAATATGGAAGGTCTAAGAGTGGCAGGAGGAAGAAGATGAACCAGCAAAGAAGGAGAAGTTATACAGGTAGGAGGAAAAGCAGGGGAACAGCTAATACATATTACTTTTATGTTCAATGGCAAACCACTCTGTATCTTTGCCAGGAAAACCCCAAATGGGAACATGAGGAGTAGGACATGACTGAAAAACAGCTGAACAACAAGTCTGACTTGTAGCTAAATAAGAATCTCTTGAGGCAGGCAGTGTGCAATTTGGAATTAGAGGACCTGGGTTCAAATCCTGGCCCTGCCACTTACTATATGGCTTACCTTGCAAAAGTCATTTGGCCTCAATAGCTGTCACTTTCCTCACCTGTAAAAGAAACTGGCTGAATTAACTGAGTTCTCTTGAAGCCCTATATCTACGGTCTTTCTAAAATAACCTGGCAAATAAATCTTTTTATCTTCACTTGAAGACCTCCTGTAAGCAACCCACTTCCTAAGACATCCTGTTACATTTCTAGACAGTTCTAACTTTTGGGAAGTTTTTCCTTACTCAACATCCTCGTTGACCTCCCCAACCAGGGCTGAGGGAGTAAGAGGAAGGGAAGTCTAGATAATGAGTTAATTCTACTAAACTTCAGAGCTACAAAGATATGGAAAGAGGCAAAGAGTATGGGCATTAGATTTTGCTTGTGGAAGTGACAAGAGAGAGGGGCTGGCACACAGGGTTTCTTCAAAAATGACAAAGGAAAGAGAAGGAGTAATGAGAGGCAATGATACCACATGTAATACCTGTGAGTTTCCTCTAGCAAATGCTTGAACAGAATTGGGAAGTCATTCTCTATGGAGATCTATTTCCTCATAATTGCTTGTGTAAGGGGGATCAGAGATGAGCAGCATCCCCTCACTTATCAACATTATAGTGGTGATTAAGGAAGCACAGTGGGGACACATCTCAGAGCAAGGATCCAGCTGAGAACTCATGCACTTAGCTATTCAGACTATGAATGGTTGACTCCTCCACCATCTTTTTCTATGGGTTTGGAAATGGGGTTGTAAGGTTTGAATCTGGGCACTTGATTTTCGTTTCTTAAACTGCTCTGTGTGTGTGTGTGTGTGTGTGTGTGTTTCAAGGGGAAGTGGAGAGGGTTTGCCTGCAGACACAGGGGAAGTTTGAATCTGAGTGCCTGAATCATGTTTTTTGAAGTCATGTTCTTTTGATCTGCCTGAAGATCCAAAAGAATTTGAACTTCTTGGTCTGGAAGGAGCTCTGGGAATATTCAGCCTACTCTATGGTTGTTTAGTGTGTATTATTTCATTTATTTTCTTCTTTGGGGGCAAGGACTGTCTTTTGCCTCTTTTTGTACTCCTAGCACAGCACAATGCCTGGCACATAGTAGGTACATTATAAATGTTGATTGATTGATTCTTTGAGTAAAATACCCATTATGTTATGCCTGTAACATTGATTCCATTGAAATGCAGAAGCAAAATGAAAAGGGTAGGGAAGATGGCGGTGAACTAAGTCACAAATCTAATTGGATACATACACAGCAACTCCTAAGACTAGTAAGAAGAATACTGTCACACATAAAAGGGGTGGAGAGAGGGGAAAGAAGTAGCCAGCTCTCTTGAAACTAAAATGTAATTAACATTACGTTAAAGAATGATCTTGGGTGTTGGGTGTAATATGGCATTGTTGGGGTGTACCTTGGACACCCAGTAACTGATTTTTATTATTGAACAGGATCAGGCAAATTATATCAATGCTTCCTTTTGGTCAAATTTTACATCAAACCTAAGTTTATTTCTGCATTTTCCATCCATTGCTTCTGGTTCCACTCTCTGTGATCAAACAAAATACATTTAATCCATTTTCCACATGATGGCTTTTCAAATACTTCAAGACAGCTAACATGTCCCCCACAAATCTTTTCTTCTCCAGGCTAAACATCCTCACTTCTTTCAGAGGATCCTTATATAGCATGAACTCAACATCTTTTGTCCACTGTGTTCTTCTGAATACTTTCCAGCTTATCAATATCTTTCCCAAAATGTGGTAACTAGAACTGAGAGCCAAGTTTCAAAGGTGATTGGTTCAGGCTAGATGATAGAGGAACTATTAATCAATCAATAAACATTTATTAAGTGCCTACTATATAACAGGAACTGTGCTAAGCACTTTGGATATAAAAAGACACAAAAGACAGCCCCTGCCCTCAAGCAGTTTACAATCTAATGGGGGAGATAACATGCAAACAAATATAAACAAATCAAGCTATTATTTCTGGATACTATGCCTCTCATTATGACATCTATATTATTGTTAGTTTTTTGGCTCTCATATCACATTATCAACTCTGGAATTGTGGTACAACTTTCAGATCTTTTTTTAGATGAAATACTGTCTACTACCATCTTTCCCATGTTATACACGTGGAACTGAATTTTTGAATCCAAGTGAATCCGACTTTTGTCCTCAATAAATTTTAACTTAATTCATTGCAATATTCTGACTGTTGAGATCTTTATGGATCTTGACCTTGTCATCTCATGTGTTACTTATCTCTTTTAACTTAGTGTCATCCACAAATATGACAAACATTCCTCGATAATTCATGGCTTTATGGTACTGTGGAGATCTACCTTTGTGCCTATGGAGCCATATTCTCTATTATAGAAACTACTAGCCCAAGGCCTCCTCTAAGAGAGAAAAGTTAAATCCCAGCAGCCACTATTTTTGGTATAATCCATTAATTTTTTTAAATCAGCCACAGATAATTGGGAAAAACTCATGGTTCTATCCCATATGTAGACTCTGTGGACAACCTCTAAAAACTTGAATTTCTAGGCCTAAGTAGTTTTAGCAGGTCTTGGGGTCTCATAAAACAGATTATAAACTCTTAGCTATGGTTTGCTCATTTAAAAATAGGAAGTAGTAGAAAGATCATTCCTAGGATCCAGGAGAGCTGGACTCTGGTCCCAGCTTAGCCCCTGACATAGTACATCACCTTGGGTAAGTTGCTTTATCTCTCTGGACCTTAGTTTCACCATTTATAAAGTGAGAACAACATCCTTACCCTTATAGAGTTATTTTGAGTTTCAAGGCAATTCAATTCAATATTTATTAAGCACCTTATAGCTTACTTTGATACTTTGGAAAGTATTAAATGCCAGTCCCAGTTGTAAGATATTACTTAGATTAAGATATGCCTTGCAACTGATTCCAGCTTTGATTTGGGTAGTATTACCATTAACTCATAGTTCTATCCATTTTATAAAGAGTCATCCTCACAACAGCCTGGTGACATTGGTAGCAAAAGTAGGATCTTAGGTTTAGATCTGGAAGAGACTTTAAAGGCAATAACATTTTATTTAAATGATCCATTCATTTTACAGATGAGGAAACTGAGGCTTACAGAGGTCGAGTGACTTGTCCAGGGTCTCATAGCTAGTAAGTATTTGAGGCAGCATTCAAATTCGGGCCTTCCTGACTCCACACTCAATACTCTATCTATTATGCCCACCTAGTTACCTTAAGTACAAGGTGTCCCAAAAGCCTTTGTGAAATTTTAAGCTTTGACAGCTTAAATAGAACTCTGGGACACCTATATTATATCCCTACAGTATAGAGAGCCAAACTGAGCCATAGAGAGGTAAATCTACTTGCCTACAATCATGCTGCTAGTGTGTGTGGGAGCTGGGACTCTAGCCCAGCTGTTTGGACTCTAAATTCAAAGTTCTCTTTACTGCTGTCTCTCTTGAGATGAGCCTTCCCCAAATAGTTGTCACTAGTTCCCTAGTAATTGAATTTTCTCTTTAATAGAATCAAATCACTATTGCTCAGAGACAGAAATAGATGCAATGTATATGAAAAACTGAACTCATAAAACAAAGATGCACGAGTAATGCTTTATAAATGAATTCATTGTGTTCTTTCTCAGTACTTTTCAAACACCATTCAACTTACCCAAACTCCATTTATTTACAACTTTTCAGCTGTTCCTTTTATTGTCTAAAGTGAGTTTCACCCAGATAGGAATGTTTCTTCTGAGTATAAATTTTTTTCCTAGGGAATGCTGGATTGGACTGGAGTCTCCATTCATTCCAGGGAGCCAAGCAGAACCTTGGAGAGCACCAAGCCAGCTTCCTTCCCCCTCTACCTTTAACCTTCCCATAACCTTGAACAACACCAACTCAGTTTTCACCCCCCTCTACCCTCAACCTTTCTTTTTTAGGTAGCTAGTCCTCAGGTCTTAGATAAAAGAATAATCAGATTTAGAGCTGGAAAGAGCTTTTAGAGACCATCTAGTTCAATCCCCTAATTTTACAAAGTAGGAAACTGAAGCCCAGAACGAGGAAGTGATTTGCTCCAGATACAACAGGTCAAGCCAAGGTCCCCTGACTCTAAATTTAGGATCTTTCCCACTATATCATACTTTGTTAACACACACACACACACACACACACACACACACACACACACTCCAACAGGTCAAGTATGGTAAACAAGACATTAACTAAAAAAAAAAAAGACTTTTCAGGAGCTTACTTCAAAGTAAGAACTAAGAATCAAGAGATGAGGGTTAAATGAGAGGTGAGGGTACTTTTTTTTTTTAAACTTCAGGACACACAGTGCATTCTCAATCTCTTTGGCATATCATGCATACTTTAAGTTATGTGACTGAAGGGGAGACTAAGCAGGAAAATGTGAGATCAGAAAATGGTCATAGTCAACAATGGTGATGGCTTCTCAGGATATAGACCTAGCTGGCACTTGCCTCTCAGAGTCCCTCCTGAATACACCAGATAACCCAGCATTAGCATGTATTCCAGGAAGATAGAGACAGACTGACTTAGTGCTCCAGACCAGGGGTGTTAGACCCACAGCCTACAAAACATCCAAGTGCCGCAAGAACCAGATTAAAATGTCATTGGGAAATGTTTTATCAAAATAAATAATAATACAATACAACCTAGCTAATGTCAACTTGTGGCTTTCTAAATCCATATGTGGCCTGCAGAGATCTATTTCTATTTGAGTTTGACCCTACTGTTCTAGACCACGCCCTAAGCCATGAGCCCAGAACTCTGCTGTCATTTTCAGAATAGGCTCCTGAACTCAGAGGATGAACAACAGAACTAGTACAGGGACATTAACATCCCTGCTAGAGAGGGCATTAGAAAGAGAAGGGAAGGGAAGGGAAGGGA
>NW_027185761.1:14439158-14444215 GCF_028583685.1 Petaurus breviceps papuanus | reverse complement strand
AGAGAGACAGAGAGAGAGAGAGAGAGAGAGAGAGACAGAGAGAGAGACAGAGAGAGAGAGAGAGAGAGAGAGAGAGAGAGAGAGAGAGAGAGAGAGAAAGAGAGAGAGAGAGAGAGAGAGAGAGAGACAGAGAGAGAGAGAGAGAGAGAGAGAGAGAGAGAGAGAGAGAGAGACAGAGAGAGAGAGAGACAGACAGAGAGAGAGAGAGAGAGAGAGAGAGAGAGAGAGAGAGAGAGAGAGAGAGAGAGAGGGAGGAGAGGGAGGGAGGGAGGAGAGAGACAGGGAGAGAGAGAGAGGAGAGACAGACAGAGACAGAGACAGACAGAGACACACACACACATCAGAAAAGTGAGTTCTGAGAAGAATGGCAACAAAGATTAAGTTTCCCTGATTCTGGAATGTCATTTCTCCCCAGTTTTTCCAGTTGAATTTCTACCCATTCTTTAAAGTCCATCTTGAATGCCACCTAATCCATGAAATCTTTCCTGATCCCCTCCTGTTGCTAATGATCTTCCAGAGCAGAAGAAATTTAAAATGTAGTGTTAGGTATCACAGCTGTTTATTATGAAATCCCCATACTAAATTGTAAATTCAGTGAGGGCAAGGGCTTATCTAAACTTTACATTTCTTCCAGCTTCTAGGAGACCACTATATATAAAGCAGATACTTCACAAATGTTTGTTGTGACTTTAATAAAAAATATCCTGACTCACTCATAAGAAATGCTATGGGTAGAAAGAAGTCCATTATCCAGTTGACTTCTGATCTCCCAGAAGCCATGGACTGTAGAATGATGGGATCCTAGGATCCTCCTGCTTTGTATCCAGCATATTTCAGGAACATATTAGCCTTGGTGGATCATCATTCAACTGCTTAAATTTGGGAGACATTCTGAGATGTGGAAGGGTTCAATCTGCATTCAGGAGAATGTCCCCATGGAGAGCCAATCACCATCTAATCAGTGTAGGCAGTTGGTTTGTGCTAGTGCTGCTTCTGTCTACAAGTGCAACCAGTTCTCCTCCAATCTCAGGAGATTCCACTTTCCAAATGGCTTCTAACCCAGTTCCAAGGGGTTTAGAGCTGGAAGGGACTTTGGAGTATTAAGTCCATCTCTCTCTCTCTCTCTCTCTCTCTCTCTCTCTCTCTCTCTCCTTCCCTGCCTCCCTCCTTTCACCTCTTTCTTTTTCTTACAGATGAGGAAACTGAGGCCCAGAAAGACCCAGAAACTTGAGGTCCAAGTTCACACAGGTAGTAAGTAGCAGAGCCATGATTCAAACTCAGGTCTTCTGACTCTAAAGCCAAAGCTTCCTTCAGTTGAGTGGGGGCCCTTCAATTATCAGAAAGCTCGGATGGTGTTCAACTTGGAAATTTCTATTTCAGGGAAAGGAAAATGCCTTGACACAGGCACGCTTTGTACTCCACATGTCTGTCCCCCAGCTTGGTGAAGGCAAAGAGCCTTCTCAGCAGATGGCTCCAAAATGATCAGGATGAGTGTCACATGCACAGAATGCTGAGGACAGTGAGATGGGAGGATAATTTCGGTGTCTTTCAAAATGGCCTGCGCGTGGTTGACCGAGTGGAGCTCAGAGCTGCCAATTCAATCCAATTCATTAAATGTTTATCTAATGCATACCAAGTGCAAGGCACTGTGCCAGTCTTGTAAATTTTGCTGCAAACCAGACTTTACCTGCTAGTAAACCAGCTAGCCAATGCAGAGTAACTATGGCTCTATGGAATCTTGGTGCTGGGCGGATGGGGTGTGATATGGAATGGAGATAAAAACAACTTTAATTACCAGGAAACTTGGGAGTGATTCTTCTTTCCCATAGCATCATGATGTTCATGATATTTCCTGCTACCTACATTTCAGGCTAACAGGACAAAGGGTAGAGGAAACAAAATGGAGACAGATAGCATGCCCTAGTAGCATGTTCTTATGAACTATGGCTCATAGTGGATTCATACCAGCATTGAATCTAAACAAAGTAAGCTTAGATATGGGGAAAAAACAACCATTCTTTGTCTTTGTCTCTATGTTTCTCTCTCTGTGTCTATGTTCCTGTCTGACTCTATCTCTCACTCTGGGTCTGTCTCTCTCTCCTCCCTGTCCTCCATCTCTTCTAAACTGGAATTGTAGCAGCCACTTACAGACTCCACCCAATACTCATCAGCACCGAATCTTCTAGCCTTTTCTGTTTTTCATCCCTCCTTGGGTAGCCTTGCGGTTCTCCCCCTCACCATATTGATGCCAGACTTAGGATGGACACCAGATTGGTTTGAGTCCTACTGTGGTTCAGAACTGAACTCAAGCGATGCACCGGCCTCAGCCTCCCCAGCAGCGGCAAGGACTACAGATGTACACTGTTATGCCCAATGAAAGACTATTTTCATATTAGAGTTTAGAGACTCATCTATCAGAATACTAAATGTAGCCCTCATGAGAAATTGTGTGGGATCCTGTCCATCCGACTGCATCTGCTGAGTTCTTCAGATCTGTCTGCTGCTCCTATTTTTATCTGGAGAACCACTTAACCTAAGAACTTCCCAATTGCTGCTTTGTATCCACCATGTCCCAGGAACATATTAAGCTTGGTGGCTCATCATTCAACTGCTTAAATTTGGGAGACATTCTGGGATGTGGAAGGGCTAAATGCTGCATTCAAGAGAATGTCCCCATAGAGAGCCAATCACCATTTAATCAGCATAGGCAGTTGGCTCCTGCTACTGCTGGTTTCTTTTTATAGTTGCAACCACCTCTCCTCCAATCTCAAGAGATCACACTTTCCAAATGGTCTCTAACCCAGGTCTGATATTTTTTTTCCCATTTGGGGTCAGCATAGAACTACAGGTCAGGCCTGCCTCCTGGGGCTGGGTGACTTGGGAGGCATACTGAGATATTCTGCCTTTTCTTGTCAAGGAAGAGCTGCTTATATAAATTTATCCAGGGACAATGATACTGCATACTGGGTAAAAAATAAAGCCTATTGTTAATGGTTATTGGACTTCTTGCAAACTCCTGAGGGGAAAAACAGGCTGGTCATAAATGTGTGTGGGCTGGTAAACTCTGAATATTAATCTGCAAGGCTAGTTTACTTTTAGGTCTAGGTGAATCGAAACCTGGGCCAACTTAGAAAAAAATGGAAAAAAAAGAAAACAATGAAAAGACTATATTCCAGGTTGGTTTGAATGAGTAGATTTTCTCTTTTTGGATGACAGTAAGAATGAACCATATCCATTTTGGTTCAAACATCTTGGCTTTTTTTATATAAAGGCTTCTTCCTTCTTGGGAGCCTCTTGTCTTACCTATTTCCATAAACCTCAGTGGTTCTTCAGGAGACTTAGATAACAGAATGACATTTTCTAAAAAGGGTTTTCCTTCCTTGAGGTGACTGTTAAATAGTTTTCAAGGTCATATGGAAGGTTATAAGGTCAAGTGGAAAGAACGCTTGGAGTTCTTTACTCCTGGTTCTACCACTTACTATCTACAAGAGCATGGACAAGTCCATTCACCTTCCTGTCTCCCTTTTTAGCTCTCTCCTCTTCTCTCTCTCCATTCTGAACTCTAACATTCTAAGTTCTAAACTCTCTTCCAGGTCCAAACATTCTATGTTCTAAGGTTCCTTCCAGCCAAGTTTAATGTTCTTATTGTCTGAAAGAAATGGACAGGCTTTTGGGGGTAGCCTATGTCACATATAATCTGTTCTCTCTCCCCCAAGACTATTTCATAAAATATAAAAAATAGAAGGGAATAATGAAGGAAGGAATAAAGGAAGAAAAGGCTTGTTTGCTGAGGTGAAGAATGGGATAGACACATTTAGGGTAGCAGACTCAAAAACTGGAGATGGGAATGGAAATGGTCAGAAGAGGTCCTACTGGCACCATTGAACTTGCCCGCACACATGTACAGGGAATGAAGTTTTGATCACCCTACTCTCTCAGCTTGTAATAGATTTTCTGCCTCTGTCTTTCATAGAGGCTGGGAGCAAACTTGTCTTATAATTTCAGTAAAGGAATTAGCCATTGCCCAATTTTCTAAGCTGTTTTTGGTTAAACAATAACAACAAACAACAAATTACCACAGGCAGAGATGTGCAAGATGCATCTGCTACGTCCATTTTGTCCTTAATTCTGTCGTGGTCCTTTGTGATGGGTTTTATGCTTCAGGGAGGGGTGGACTCACCCTTCCAATTCAGAAATTCTACAATTCTATGGTGAGTAGGTAAACCCTCAGATTTCCTCTGTGATATCTTGTATGTACATGGTCATTTGCACATTGTCTTCCCCATTAGAATCTGTTTTACTTGAGAAAAGGGGCCTTTTTTTTGTCCTCCTTTTGTATGTTTAGCTCTTAGGCTAATGCTTGGCATGTAGTAGGCACTTAATAAATGCTTGTTGACAGATTTGACAAAGAAAAAAAACCAAACCAACCTGAGGCCATTTGCTAATCCTGCTTATAGCAGGAATCAGATTCCAGCCAGGGAGCACAGCAAATATTAGGTTAATTGGATAGTTTATTTCACTTACTTGATAACAAAATAAAAATCTGAGAAAAATGTCTCTTATGATTGTGGTGCAGGGCGACTAGTGTTAAAAAAAAATGAGCCGCGAATTACTGCAATAGGCAAGGATATTAAAAATGCATTATTTCCTTATTAACCATTCTAAACAGATGCTGGGGATCATCTCAGCTTGAAATGAAAGTGCTGGAGCAAATCAAACATTCAGCAATTAGCTGAGCACAAATCCCTGTGTTACAGTGAGGGCTGGGGGGCTTGTTGTCTCCTTTTCAGAGAGAATTTAACACTTAATTCTTCTGAGGGTTTTCCAAGTAAAGCAGGAAAAGTTGGAAAGAGAAAAGAATCAGTCCGATTTGCCTTTATGTTGGGTCTGCAGGTGCCATCCCTGAGACTTAAAGCATGGGCTGACATAACATCTGCAGCCGTGTGTGTGTGTGTGTGTGTGTGTGTGTGTGAGAGAGAGAGAGAGAGAGAGAGAGAGAGAGAGAGAGAGAGAGAGAGAGAGAGAGAGAGAGAGAGAGAGAGAGAGAGAGAGAGAGA
>NW_027185761.1:14397263-14439148 GCF_028583685.1 Petaurus breviceps papuanus | reverse complement strand
AGAGAGAGAGAGAGAGAGAGAGAGAGAGAGAGAGAGAGAGAGAGAGACAGAGAGAGAGACAGAGAGAGAGACAGAGAGAGATAGTGCAACACTACAGTGTGATGTGAGAGTTGTCATGTCTGAGTTTTAATGGAGAAATTGTTCCATGTCAGAGAGGGAGAAAGAACCTGAAACTTGAGTCTTGCTGGACTAAGTCACACTTTGGGGTCTCCCAAGAAGGAGATGAAACTGAACTTTGCTAGGTTCATATCCAGGCTCTATCATTTACTGCTACCTTTAAGGTCTTGAGCAAGGAATGTCTATATTCTGAGTCCCAGTTTCCTCATCTGTTAAATGGGGAGAGCAATATTTGCTTCACTTACCTTGCCAGGTTGTTGTGAAGATCCTAGAATTTTAGATTCAGAGCTGGAAGTATACCTAGGTGAGTCATGGAGTCTACCTTCTTCCTCTCTTCTTTTTTTTACATATGAGGAAACTGAGGCATATAGAGGTTAAGTGACTTGGCCAGGGTCACACAGCTAACTAAGTGTCTGAGACAGGATTTGAACTCAGGTCTTCCTGACTCCAAGTTAGCACCTTTTCACTGCCTATGACCACATGACACATGTGAAGTGCTTTGTAAAAATTACCAGTAAGCATCAGTTACTAGAGGCAGAATGGTGGTTGGGGGGAAGGGTACTGACTCTATAATCAGAAGACCTGGGCTTCTGCTCCTTACTCCTTGTGTGAACCTGGGCAGATGACTACTTCTTGGGGCTTTGCTTTTCTCCTCTGTAAAATAAGATGATCAGGCTAGATTAGACTCAGGGTCCTTTCGTTCTCTAAAATCTGGGGTTCTTAACCTTTTTTGAGTCATGGACCCCTTGGGCCATCTGGTGAAGCCTATGCACTCCTCAGAACCATCTTTTTAAATGCATAATAAAGATACATAGAAATTATAAAAGAAACAAATTATATTGAAATGAAAATATCAAAATATGAAAAAAAGTGCACAGATCCCTCGTTAAGAACTTCTGTTCTAAAGACTATCACAAGCAGGATCCAGGGTTAGGTGTCCTATCCATCTATTAATCAGTCAAGTTTCTATGTCCTAGAAAGGGACCAGAAGACATTTGTTAATTAGCAAGAAGGTGCCTTTCAGCAGATGTGCAAAATTTAGCCCTTTGGGAAATTATCTAATACTGGGCTCTGCTTTTCTCATCCCTGATAACCCCCAGCCACTTGGCAAAAACCTTTGCAGAATGAATTTAATAGGGGGTGAGATGGGTGTGGGGTATAAAGTCTATTGTCATGGGAAGTGCTCTTTTGGGAGAGAAACCGCCCAGAACAGCCAAGAGCTGGTCCAATTGTCCTCTTCCCCAGTATTTACATCATCTAATTTGCAAAGTTGTTCTGAGGAAAATGCTTTTAAAATTGGAAAGTGCCACACAAATATGAACTGTTAGTATTATAATTTTCATCACCTCTCAACTCATGAGAACCCCTATGGCTGAAGCTTCTCTTTACCCAATGACTCAGAACAAAAGGGATGCTTCTCAGATCACTCCAAATATGCCTCTGCCAGATGCCATTCACATTACTGCCCATGGATGGTATTCAACCTGGGCTACAGTTAGGCTTTGGGACACATTCTGTTCTGAGCCAAGAATCTTTAAAGGCAAATTCCCATCCAGCTTGTTCAAGGAAGCAGGCTGTGGCCACCATCAATGCACTGGCATTGAGATTTTTCCCTTTCAAAGTTATTCCTCTGTGAAAAAGAAAATGAAAGATGATGACAAAGACAACCCACTTCCTAAGCTTCTTTGAACCAGTTCCAAGTTTCCCATGGAAACTCTTCAGAATGTGACCCCAGGAATTTGGAGCACAGTCCCAGGAACTCTTGTGAATGTCCTCTGTACAGAGTAGAGTCAGACTGATGGGAGAGACATAGCCAAGATGTACACAAAGAGAGAGAGAGGCAGGACAGAATGGTACTGAAAAGCTGGACAACAATGGGCACCAAGGGAGAGATGTTCAAGGAGAGACAACACAGAGAAGGCCATTCAGTTGGACAAATTCTCTTCTATCACTAAAAACTACTAAAACACTCTAAGTATCAGTGTGATTGTTAATGCCAGAAAGCCCTGCTACCAACTTTGGTTGATTCTCTTTTCCAGGCTCCCTGCAATGGTGCTTATGGCTTTGTTTTTCTTAATGGATGTTCTATTGTAGGAATTAAACCAGTGCCTGAAATAGATTGTGATGTTCAGACCACCATTTCCCAAAGCTCTTCCAATGGTCCAATATTAGGACCTTTAAATAGAGCAAATTAACCTAACTCAATTCAATCCAACTCAAGCTGGCAAAGATTTGTTGAGTACCTAATCATGTGCTCATCTATTAGGCACTATGGGGAAATAAAAGAGAAATACAAGATGTGGTTCCTGTTTATAAGGAAGTTATCTCTCACTGAAGAGACAAGGCATTGAGCAATAAATACTTTTTGAAAAACATTAAAATTAAAAGATTAAAAAGTCATGGAGAGGGGCAGCCAGGTAGCACAGCGAGTAAGAGCACCAGGCTCAGACACATAGCACCCACCCAGAAACACCTGGCCGTGTAACCTTGAGCAAGTTACTTAACCCCGATTGCTTTAAAAAAAAAAAGTCATGGAGACTCTAAGTGTTATTGGAGTTTAGAAGAGGGAATTATTTTGTAGACTAGATTGGACATGGAAGAAGTTATTGCTGAGCTGGGCCCTAAAGGATTGGAAAGGGAGGTGGAAGAAATTCTAGGTAGAGGTTGGAAATAGTTTTAGCAAAGGTATGAAAGTCAAAATAAGTAGTGTCCTTATTCAAGAAGAAATTCAGGAGACTGGCTTGACTGGAGGGTAGTGTTCGTGTAGGGAATGACAGATAAGTAGAGTTGATTGACTAAAGAGAGTGTTGTTAGATTCTGGAGGGCCTTGAAAACCAGGCTGAGAAGTTTGAACTTGATCCTTTAGGTGAAGGGTAGGGAAACTGTGACTTTAGCCTTGAGGCCACATGTAGACTTCTAGGTCCTTGAGTGTTGCCTTTTGACATTGGACAGAGTCCAATTTTTACAGAACAAATCCTTTTATTAAGGGGCTTTGTTCTATGAAGTCTGAATTCATTCAACAGGCCACACTTGAACCTAGAACCTACAGGTTGCCCACCCCTGCTCTAGGGGATGGGGAGCCATTGGGACAGTTTCTGAGAAGGCAAGTGACATCATGAGGGATAAGATTTTAGGAAGATTAATCTGGTGCAAAATGGATTTGAGAAGGGAGAAACTAGAGGTAGAAGGTCTAGTGACAGTAGGCTATTATAATAATCTGGATGCAGGCTTCCTCTCAGGTTTGGGGCACTGAGAATGGAGGGAACACTTATTCCCTAAACATTAATTGATTCATATTTTCATAGAACCATGGAACTTTGGAGCTGGAAGGGATATTCTAGGTCATCTAGTCAAACATCATTGTTTTTAAACAAAATTAAAAAAATTATGGCTGCTTTTGTTTTATATCACCTATATTTCCTAATATATTACCTCTCCCAGAGAGCTGTATCTTATAATAAAGAACAAGGGAGGGAAAAGAAAACTAACTTAGCAAAATTAACCAACACGTTAACCAAACCCAATTTAGATACACATTTTACAAGGTATCTTTAGTGTAGTTTTAAACTAATGGCTTATAGCTAATAGTTTAATACTGAACTAAGACTTTTGGGACACACATAGTCTTCTACCTCTGTAAAGAAGGTTTTTTTCATATTTTTTCTTTGGAGTCAAGTTTAACCATTATAATTTCATAGTATGTAGTTTTCAATTCCAATCTTATTTTATAGATGAGGAAATGTATGCCCAAAGAGGTCACATTCCCAAGGTCACAGAATTAGCCATTCTGTCCTTCTGCATCTCCTCCAATATCTATTTTTATGTGGGTACACAGAACAGTATGTGTAGGAGAGTTATCCTGCCATCTGAGAGAAAGGTAGCCATGTTACTGAAAAAGACCAAAGAACCAAGTTTATGAACTGATTTCTGTGTCCATCTCATGTGAATGAGATGCCTGAGATTGCCAAGCCAAACCAGATGGAAATGGAGAAGACAGAGCTGATGACCTTCCAACATAGGGCTGAAGGTGTGAAATGTCCCCCATGGTGCTGATGAACGGGAATGACAGCCAGAGGCTGCCATCAGCAGAACACATGTCCTTCTTGCTAGGTCAGGAATGGGAAGGGACCATCATGGGGAGGAAGACCCACGAATAGAGAATCCCCTCCTTTTGCCAAAATTATGGAATGGTAGGCTTGGAAGACATCTTAAAGGTCATGTAATCCAACACCCTTCATCATTTTGTAGTTGAGAAACACCTAAATCTCAGAGAAGCAAAGTGATTTGTCCAGTTACCATGGCAAATTAGTGCCAAGAATTGGGTCTAGAACCAAGGTCTCCTGAATCTCTGTCCTGCATTATTTTCATAATAACATGCCAAAACAATGAGTTTCTGCCTATGCCCCTTATAATGAGAGTTTGCTTTGGGACAAAACATTGATCAGGAATATGTTGTTCAATCGTGTCCTATTCTTTGTGACCCCATTTTGGGATTTTCTTGGTGGAAATACTAGAGCTATTTGCCATTTCCTTCTCCAGCTTATTTTACAAATGAGGAACTGAGGCAAACAGGGCTAGGTGACTTGCCTGGGGCCACACAGCTAGTAAGTGTCTGAAACTGGATTTAAACTTAGGATGATGAGTCCTCTTGACTCCAGGTCTAGCATTCTATCCACTGGGCTACTTAGCTGCCCTATATCAAGAATGGAATCAAACTAAATTTTGTACCCTAAATGGGAACGCATAGTATTTATTATATAGGCTTTCTTTGAAATGGAAATTTATTACTATATATTTTGAGTCCTTTCTTACATTCTGCTGTATACGTGTTTTTTTTCCTTTTATTATTTTGTATCTAAGTTTCAATATTTAAGTTTATACTATTTTTAATTGCATACGTAAGTTTCAGTAATAAAAAAACACTATTTTATGCACTTAGAACACTGTACTACTTGTCATTGTGTTCCAAGATTTATTCCCTTCACAAAAGGCAACATGGTGCAATGGGAAAGGCACTGGACTATGAAAATCCAAGCCCTGCATCTTCCCTTTAGAACCCTTATGACCTCAGACAAGGTCTTTAACCTTCCTCAGATTTCCTCCTTTATGAAATGGGAATAATAGCCATTTACATTTTCAGGGCACTTTTATAGGTGCCATGTCATCTGCATCTCATGATGATCCTTGTAAGGGAGTAGTGTTATTAGAACACATCTATTTACCTGGTGTATTGGTCCAGAGAACCTCCTGTGGGCTGTGTGGTCTGATTTGATTTGGTTGTGAATGGCTGTCTTTGTTTCAAGGTACTGAGTGTTTTTGGACTGCTAGAGGATACTGTGCTTAGATAAACCTGGAGTTGAAAAGTCCTGAGTTTGAATATTGCCTCAGACACTTTCTGGCAGTGTGACTCTGGGCAAGTCATTTAACCACTGTCTGCCTTGGTTTCCTCATCTGTAAAATGGGGATCATAATAGCACCTGTCTCCCAGATAACGTATGTAAGGTAGTTCCTAAACCTTAAAGCTGTGTATAAATGCTATTATTACTACTAAGCCATGCTCCATTTTTTTCCACTGATAATTGCGTATCTCTGTATTTATACAAACCAGGTATGGTAGAATTGGATTGTTGCCTTTAGTCTAATGACACCTCCATTCTGTTGCTTAATTCCTATTTGACCATTTCTCCATGCAAACAACCCATGGATGGATTTGTGCTGACTCCTGGTGATCACTGCCAAGAAAGCAGCACCTGGGTCTGTCCCTTGGGTGGTGCTAGCCAGTACTGACAATCTCAGATGGTGCAGGTGCACCTCCTGGTTGATGAATGATCCAATGACATCTGTGCTTTTATGTATCTCAGGCATTGGGAGTCCAGGGAGTTGTGGATGACCCAACAGCAGAATGTCATGTGTGTGTCTACTTTGCCCAATAGTCAGTTTGATGTGATCCCTTAGTAGTGAGCGTGTGGTCTATTCCTTAGCATAATTCCTATCCCTGAGGGCATACTGAGTTGACCAATGTCCTAATAGGCCATTGTGAGGGTCAGTCTTGGCAATGTAAAGAATGTAGTGTGTGGAAGGGGCATTGGGCTGAGAAACAGTAGACTTGGTTCTGCTGCTTGCTGGCTATATGATAATTCATGTAGCTTCTCTCAATCTCAGTTTCCTCATCTGTGAAATGGGGATAATTATACTTTTACTACATAAGTCACATGGTTATTCTAAGAATGAAATGAAACTACACATTGGAGGCTTGCATCAGTGCACATTATATAGAAGGACAGTGTAGAATAGTAGAAAGAATCCTAGTCTTGAGTCAGAAGACCAGTCTTTTTCATAAGTATTTTGCAGAATAAATTTTGTTTTAGTTCCTTGATTTCATGGGTATAGGGGACTCCCAGGGAGGAGACTAACTCTGGCTATTAATAGACATAGGAAAATTTAGAGTCTTAGAAAGTTGCCTGGGGGGAAGGCAGGGGGGCATGTAGAGGTCAAGTAACTTGTCCAGAGTCACATGAGCAGCCAGCAAGTGTCAGAAGCAGGATTCGAACCCAGGTCTGCCTGACTTAAGACCAACTTTTCATTCATTGGATCATGCTGATTCTTGTTGACTCAATGAAATGGGGAAAAATTGTAATAACAAAACTTGAACCTCATAGCTTCTTTTGCAGAAATCTTGATATTAATACATAATATTAATTCTTTTTTTTTTTTTTAAAGCAATCAGGGTTAATTAACTCGCTCAAGGTTACACGGCCAGTTATTTCTAGGTGTGGTGCTAAGTATCTGAGTCCAGATTTGAACCCCAGGTCATCCCGACTCTGGGGCCTGTGCTCTTACTTGATGAGTCACCTGGCCACCCCTAAGTAATTGGGGTTAAGTAACTTGCTCAAGGTTACATGCCCAGGTGTTTCTGGGTGGGTGCTAAGTGTCTGAGCCGGGATTTGATCCACAAGTCATCCCAACAGTGGAGCCGGTGCTCTTACTCGCTGTGCTACCTGGCTGCCCCCATAATATTAATTCTAAGGTATTTTATCAAACAAGTTAGAGTTGGAAGGGATGTTACATATTATCTGGGCCAGGTTTCTTTTCTTTTCTTTTTCTTTTTCTTTTTTTTTTTTACAGATGGGGGAACTGAAACCTGGGGAGATAAAGTAACTTAGTCACAATCCTCAATGTAGTCAGTATCAGGATTGGGACTGGAATTCAGGCTTCATGTTTCCAAATCCATTGCTATTTCTACTAGGTCACTCTACCTATTGTTATTATTATGAATAATTATTTTTAAACACATATCATACTTACATTATATAGTCATACATATATAATTATAAGAATAATTATTAATACCTAAAAATTTATCATTTGCACAATATATTTTATATATATTATCTCTTTTGTATTTGCATCATTGGCACCTAGACCAGTGCCTGGCACATGGTAGGCCCTTAATCAATGCTTTTGATTGATTTTTGAGCATCACAGTAAGTCTGTGAAGTAGATACTGCAGGAATTGTTAGCTCCATTTTACCGATGAGGAAACCAAGGCTGAGAGGAGAGTTTAAGTGACTTGCCCATGCTTCCAGTGCTTGGAAGCATCAGATGGGAAGGAAACCGAGGTCCTCTTGAACACAAACCCAGCACTCTCTCCATTGACACTCTGCCTCTCAATATCAATAATATTATTATGCTTCTAATTTGAATTTAAGAGCAGCTGCCTTGAATTCATTGACAAGTGAGCCTTCATATAAAGCTGTTACTGTTGAAGGCACCACCATGGTCCCAGGCACCCAGGCTCATGATTTAGATGTCATATTTGACTCCTCTCTCTCATCCCCCACAAATCCAATCTGTTGCCAAGGCTTGTCAGTTTTACCTTTGTAGCACATCTTGCATACATACACCCCCTTCTTTTCTCTGATGCAGCCACCACCCTCATCATTTCATGCCTGGACTGTCGAATTGCCTGCTGATTGGTCTCCTTGACACTTCTCTCCCTACCCCAGCCCATCCTCTGTTCAGTTGTCAAAGTGGTTTTCCTAAAGCACCGGTCTGAGCATGTCACTCTCTTCCCCTTCCTCCCAATAAACTCCAGTGGCTTCCTATGACCTCCAGGATCAAGTATAAAATCCTCTGCTTGATGTTCAAAGCTGTTGAAACCTGGCCCTCCCACATTTCCAGTGTTCTCAAATCCTCAGTCCTCCTCTCTGCCCTGCCCCTTTGGTCCAGTGACACTGGCCTCTTTGCTGTTCCTCGAACTAGCCACTCTACCTCCTGACTGGGCATGTTTACTGGCTGTCCCCCATGCTTAGAAGGCTCTCCCTCCTCATCTCGGCTGCTAGGTGTCCTTATGTCCTTCAAGTCTCAGCAAAAATCTCTCTTTCAAGTACAAGAAGCCTTTCCTAATACCTCCCAATCTTAGTGCCTTCCCTCTGCAATTAGACCCAACTTACCTTGTATGTTGTGTTTGCACATACTTTTAATTTTTTATTTATTTTTTAAGCACTTTACATATTTTTGAGCAGAAAATAAGATGATACATGAAGCTGCAAATCTATTATGCACAACTTGTTATTCCTTTTAAATATATAATAAAGCTATTATGTAAACCCCCCCCCCCCCTCATTTGCACATTCCCTCTAAGCCTGGGCCTGTCTTTTATTTTTCTTTGTATCTCTAGCACTCAGCCCTGCATCTGGCACATAGTAAGGGCTTAATAGATTTTTATTGACTGACCAGCTGTAAGATGGATGTTTTGAGAAGCTGAAGAGTCAACTCTTTCCCTGAGCTGGACCCAGGGCTGATCTGGAGAAGACAAGCCCATTGGGCTTTCTTTTAGCTTTCCTAAATAAATACCAAATATAGTGAGTCTTCACAGGCTGGAGTGATTCCCTGAGAGACAGAAGACTTTAGGCAGCTAAGCTCTGGAAAAACACTTCAGGTAATCTCTAAGGCCCCTCCTAACACTAAAATCTCATAATCTCTTCATGGCAAGTGGGTTCACTGGTGGCCAGACAGGATTAGCATAGCTCTCCAGTTGGGTGGTCCTACTTCCATTAGGCCTCTGAAAAACAGGTTCAGTTATGGGAATATAAGCACCTTGATACATGGCCTAATTCTCATAAATCATCTGACTTTTTAGTCATCGCCTCCCTGAGCCTTATTTTCCTCTTCCCTGAGATGAGGGAGCTAGACAGAGTATTCTCTGAAGACCTGTCTGACTTGAATATCCTATAATCCAAAGGAGCCAGCTATCTGAGGGCCTTTTCACTCCCACATGCCCTTTCTCTTCCAGGGAATCTCTCTGGTTTGCAGCTGGGTTCACGGTACTGTTCTAACTAGGACGGTTTGCACTTCTGAATGGCCAGGACCAAAGAATTCTCGTAAGCTCTGGAAAGGCGCTCCCCAGCTGCCAGTTCTTATCAGACAGTGAGAGCTGCTCACCACCCACCATCTTCCCACTCACTCCATTCCCAAACATCCCAAGCCTTCCTGGCAAAAGGAAAGTGCATTCCTGCTGTTGCCTCACACTCATCAAGTGTGACTCCACTTCCGAAGACTATTATCGGAGTTACACTCTGTGGGGGTGGGGGTGAGGAGGGGGGGGGGGTGGAGAGGCAAGGACAGGTGCTGTCAAATCAACAGTCATTCACTGCTCAGATGGAAAAATCTCCCCAGCACATGGATTGCTTTTGTTAGCATTCAAAGGCCCCCATTCTAGAAACAATGGCAGCAAATGTCTCCATAGGATTAAAAAAAAATTAAAAATCATCTCATTGGTTTGCATCAGGTGCTCTGGCTTGGAGTTTCTATAAGACAAAGAGACATCAATAGGAGAGAATAAGGCATATGATGACAAAATGAGAGCCATCGACAGCTGCAGCTTTCCATATTGAATCTTCTGTCCTTTCTGAACAAGAATTCCAAAATGGCGTCCTGATTCCTAGTCAGGCCTGAAGTGATGCAACATCAGGACTTATGCAGGGGACTCTCAATTAACTGGAATTTAGCAACACAGTATTTAGAACTGATAAAGACATTAGGGATCATGGAGTATAATGCTTTCATTTTATAAGATGAGGCAACTGAAATTCAGAGTGAACTTGGAGACAGGATGACCTGGGTTCAAATTCCACTGCAGGCTCTTATTAGCTGTTACCTGGACCAAATCATCCAATTTATCTGACCTCCACTGTTGGCATCTGTAAATCAGGTACATCCCACCACTAGGTTATTGTGAGGTTCAAAAGAGATTGTGTCCATAAAGCATTTTGCAAACTTTATTGCATTGTATAAATGTGAGTTTAGTGTTTTACAGCCACCCCCATAGTAAACAGCAGGACCAAGGCTCAAACCAGCGTTCTTGGAACTCTAAACCTGGTGTGCTTTCTTATACCACAAAGTCATGTGACCACTCAGAAGCCTGCATTAACTAGAGTCTTTCTTTTATTCTTTATTTTTATCTGGGTTATCCTTATAGAAACCCTGGGAGGTAGGTAAAATTTCCATTTTGCAGACATGGACATTGAGGATCAGAGAGAGTCAGTGATTTGTGGAAAGTCACTAAGCCAGAAATGCCAGAGCCACATCTTCAGGCTCCAAGTCAAGGCTGCCTCTTGTTCAAAGAGAATCAGCTATATAGAAATGCTTTGAGAACTGCTCTATGAATGCTCAACCTTAGAAAAGCAGAGACATAGAGCTGCAAGGGTCCTCAAGGGCCAGAGTCCAACCTCCTCATGTCAAAAATACAACTGTAGGAAATTGAGGCCCCTGTAGGCAAAGTGAACACCCAAGGGTAAACAGATAAGAAGCAGCTGAGGTGGGGTTTGAACCCTGGTCCTTTAAACGGCATTGCAAAAAAACCCCTAACTCAGATCTGGGATTTGGTCCCCAAATCAAATGCATCAGTTACTTAATCTTGTATTGGGCTCAGTACCCATTTGGTCTAATGTCTTTCCCACCATCTACCTCCATCTAATATAAAGAAGAAGAAAGAGGAGGAGGAGGAAGAGGAGGAGATGTGTATACACGCACAGACACGCACAGATACATATATGCATATAAATATTGCATCAGTGCTTATCAAAGAGTTAAACCAACATGGTTACAAAATAAACCATCTGTGGACCAACATTGGTATGATTACGAAACCAAATTGTTCTTGGCTAGTCGTTGTGTGCCCCAAATGTGCTTGGCACAGGAGACCCGTCCCCTGTCCCCTGTGATGACACTCCAAAAATTTAGAAATAGTTTCAGAAGTCACTTGCCCAATTAAGTTTTCAGATTCTCACAGCATTTGCCCATCTTCCTCCAGACAATGCAAGAAATCATTTACTGGGCAATTTGTTCGGTATCAGATTCTATACTAGATGTCACTGAGGATACAGAAAGTTCCTGCCCTCAAGATGTTTATAGTTTAATAGGAGAAAGAAGCTAAGTATATAAACAAATTTACTAGGACATAAATGCCGAAAGACAAATCCAATAGAGTCAATTGCAAAAGGTATAATGATATTATTTAATATTTTCAAAATAAAAAAGACACATTGTAGCATACCCTCTTGGTCTTTTTGAAGTTACAAACAAAGGGGTATGAGAGAACAGAGGAGGAGGGAAGATTTCTTGGGTTGTATTCAGAAGCTGTTTCCTTCTGGAAAGAAGGAGGTTTAGGAAACTTCATCTCCCAGAAATCTCTTGGGCAAAGCTTAAAAGTGATAACCTGAACAACCAATAAACAGAGAAAATTTTCCTGCACAGGCTACACAGGGGCCAATACAGGGGTAGAGGGGAGATCATTTACTATTTCTGTCTCAAGTTCCCAAAGGCAGGCACTGATTTATCCTGTTTCCTCCTCCCCCTTCCATCCTCCACCTTAGGAAATCCAGGCCACTGAATTGAAAACAACAAAGTCAAGAAGAAGGGAAAGTCACCGTATTCTGACAAATTCCTGGAAAGCCCAATTCACACTGGCAGTATTTTTAAGGCCACTTCCTTTGGCAACAGGAAATTAAATTCAATTATACAAACATCATTCAGGCATATCCTGCCAAAGATCATTAATCAGTTGCTTCAAAACACAACAGTAGGTGAAAAGGGCCAGTTAATTCCCTAAGAATAACGTTAAAAATGGGCACTCAGTTAAAACAATAAATATCCCAATCACTAGTGTTTTTACAATATATTTAGCCATGCAAAGCACTTCACATACGTTATATCATTTGATCATCACAATAACCTGGTTAGGAAGGTGGTATTACCTCTATTTTGCAGATGAGGAACTAAAACCCAGAGTTTCACATGGCTAGTTAAATATCTGGGGGAAGGTAATGAAATAAATATTTGTTAAGCACCTACTATGCACCAGGCACTGTGCTAAGCTTTGTAAATTTTATCTCAGTTGATTCTCAAAACAATTCAGTGGGAGAGGTGCTATTATTAGCTTCATTTTACTTGCCCAAATCAAGTGAAGTGACTTGCCCAGGGTCACATGGCTAGTAAATGTCTGAGGTTGGATTTGAACTCAGGTCTTCCTGAGCAGTTAGGTGGTGCAGTGGATAAAGCACTGGGCCTGGAGTCAGGAAGAGCAGAGTTCAAATTTGACCTCAGATATTCGTTAGCCGTGTGACTCTGGGCAAGTCACTTAACCCTGTTTGCCTCAGTTTACCTTTCTATAAAATGAACTGGAGAAGGAACTCTCTTTGCCAAGAAAACCTTAAGCAGGGTCACAATAAGTCTGACAGGACTGACCTGCAACTTCCTAATGATCTGCCATTGTACCCACAGTGCCTCAGTAGCACTTGAATCCTTCTAATCCAAAGTTTCTTGATTTCAAGTCCAACATTCTTTCCACTGCATCATCTAACTGTCTTTCTACTAAAATCACTTGAAGCCCTTCTCCAGAATCCACCATGGTGATTTTTTTTAAAGCATAAGTCTGACAATCACTTCCTTATCAATAGACTCTAGCAACTCTCTGTTACTTGGTGAGATTAACTAAAAATTCCTCTGTTTGGCATTTAAAGTCCTTCACAATCTGGCCTCAAACTACCAATCTGTAGTCTCATACTTCACTCCCTTTCTCACCTACTACAGTCCAGCCAGTTTAGTATCTTTGTTCTTCATATACAACACTCCTCTTGTCTCCATGCCTTTGCATTGGTGTTTTCCACATGCCTGGATAACTCTCCTCACCTTTGTTTCTAACAATTCCTAGTTTCCTTCTATGCTAAGTTAATCATTTTTCCTAATCCTGCTGGCTCTTAGTGCCTTCCCACCTAAATCAACTTGTGCCTATTTTCTATCCATTTTGTACATATCTCTTTGGCCTATGGTGTTCCCCCCAGCCCAGTTAGATAGTAAGGTCCTCCAGGGCAGAAATTGTTTAATTTCTGTCTTTTCATCCCCATTGCCAACACAGAGTAGGAATTTAATAAGTGCTGTTTGAATGATTTATGTTGGCAAAGGAACTCTCATGTATTAGATATCTCCTATGTGCTAAGTCTGGGAAGCTACAAAAATTAGAGAAGTCTGTGCTCTCAGGGAGTTTACAGTCTAATAATCAATCAACCGAAGATCATTCAGTCAATAAGCATGTATGTACTTACTGTATTGCAGCTTCTGAGCTGATTTCTGGGGATGCAAGGGCAGAAGGAAAAGCAGTCTGTGACCTCAAAGAGATCACTAATAGAGATGATAACACACACACACACACACACAAATAATCATGATAAAAAACTTGAACAAAGCCAGCGTTTAAGAAAGCTACAAAGTGCCTGAGGAGCCAGAGGGAAGAAAGAATACTTCCAAGGAGGTCTACTTGACTTCCCCATCCTTACTACCCTGTCCACCTTGGAAAGAGATGGGGAGCAGTGACTTGGTGGTACCTGTTTTTTTGAAGGAGTGAGTCTTGGAAAGACAATGATGTGACTTCTTTATTGATGCATTTTTATCTTCCCAACTAGCCTGTAAGCTCCTGGAGGTCAGGGATTCTATTGAAGTGGAAAGAGTCTTAACTGGGGGACAAGAGACTAGATTTTAGATATGGCTTCTCTTTTTTTTTCTGTAAAATGGTGGACTTGGATTAAGTGATCTTTATGGTCCCTTCCAGATCTAATGCTCCGTGATTCCAGGATATCTCACAACAACTAACATGGCACCTTGACTTTATTTGGGTCCAGCATTATGGTACCATGCAAAGAATCCAGAACTTGGATGAACTGGGTTTAAACCTTAGCTAGGCTACTTACAACTTGTGTGGTGACCCCTGTGCAGGTCATGTGCCTTCTCTGGGTCTAAGTTTTCTCATATGTAAATAAAAGCTCCTTAAACGTTTCATTTCTGTTTTTTGTCCCCCAGTGTATAGTAGGCACTTCATAGGCTCCTGGCACATCATAGGCTTTTAATAAATGCTTTTTGATTGCCTAAGCTAAGTGCAGTGGGCTTATCCTCTTAAGGTTCTCCCCAGCTACATCTCCAATCCTGTGATCCCCAAATCAGTGATATTTTCTTGGCACTACTTCCTTTCTTTGAAGGCCAATGTTCACTTCTTATTACCCATCCAGCCCCCTTGCACACATAGGCATGTACAGTCACACTCATCTCTAGCATGATTTTTAGGCCCTCTGCCCATGTTCACCAGAGACACAGGGGATGGGCGTCATTAGAATTTGCCTCCTCTGAAACACAAACACACACACACACACACACACACACACATGCTTATGTCTCCTGCTAAAAGCCACCACCCCTATTGAAGGGTTGGGCACAGTCGAATGCTTCACCTTTTTGTCAACTAACTAGTCGTTGTTCAGAAAACAGTCCAACTTTTCATGTTCGAATCACAGCACTTAGTGCACCCATCAAAAGTTCAGTTACTGAATTAACTGGCAATAAAAATCCAGCCTCCAGCTAATGTCTGACACTGGGTTAACCTTAATTAGGCCAGCATTAATTAAGCTGTCTAACAAGTACCGACCTATAGTCTTAGAAGACCGTAAGCATGTTTGATTAAAAAATATATTCTCAAAATCTTGTTTCACTTTTTTGCTTTCTTTTTGGTTAACAAAACTTCCCTTGCTCTCTTCTTATTCCTTTAACTCCATGAATTACTCAGGGGCCACCATGAACTTGAGTAAATGGTTAACAATCATGAACCATGACATAAGGGATCATTTTACAGAGAAACACATTGAACTTGATGACTTTATAACTTGCCATTCCCCCTCGCTATAAGAAACTTTAGCAGTCACGTAGTCCAGCTCCATTTTACAGGTGAAGAAATGAAGGCATAGAAAAGTTAAGTGACTTGCCCAAGGTCACAGATTTAGTGGTAGAATTGGTGTGAACTCCATCCCTCTCCACCTAACCTGTGCACAAGATCTCCCATAGCCCTGAAGGCAGAGTAGAATAAAGTGGTAGAGAAGCTCATCTACCAGAGACAGGGAGGCAGGATAGTCAGAATCAGTATCATCTTCCTGACTGCCAGTCAGTCATCCATGTCCCTCTTGTTTCTGACCAGCGGGAAGCATCTTCAGATGATGTTTCTATCAGGACTATCTGTCAGCAACACCTCTCCCTATCCCTAACCTGGCCACTATCAATATGTTTGTGGCTTTTAGCTCATGTAACAGTAATAACAATAATGTTAACAACAAATACTAATAATTTACAACAAAAATCTCAATATTTAAAGGGTCCAAAAGAATCAATTGCCAGTGGTGGTTTATTGATGTAGGATGTAGGACCTCAACTCTTAAAGGGAACTTGTCCAACTCCATGATTTCACAGAAGGGGGGAAACTATATTTGGGAAACTACATTTAGATTTCTGGAAAGGAACTGAATGACCCTATCTTGAGGTTTACTTCTCAGAAAACCTTAGGGTTTTCATTGACTTCGATGGTCAGGAGATGTGTGACCTTGGTGAAGTACCTTCACCCTCACTTCACCAGTTAATCCCCATGTGATCTTGGTAGGTCACTAATACTCTCTAGGGCCTTAGTATCTGCGATAGGAGGGGGTTGAGCTAGTCAGCCTTTGGGGTCACTTTTAGATCTAAATCCATGATGTAGAGGCCCTTATGATGCCCTACTTTCTAACTAGGAAAGTCACAACCTCACTGGACACCACTTTCCTCATGAGAGGGTCAGACCAGAAGGCCACCCAGGTCCCATTCAATGTTAAGTCTGTGATCTCATGAGCCTTTGCAGCTTTGTTCCTTCTTCTAAGAAATGAAGGACTTGGGTTAGATTAGTTTTAAGGATACTTCTAGCTTTAAGTTTGATTCAGTAAGCTTTTATTAAATGCCTATTACATACCAGGAACTGCTATAAATGCTGGGGATTCAAAGGTGGTAGTGGGTAAAAAAAACAGAAAATTCCTGTTTGCTTCAGTTCCTCATCTATAAGGTGAGCTAGAAAAGGAAATGGTAAACCACTCCAGCATCTTTGCCAAGAAAGCCCCAAAGGGGGCCATAGAAAGTTGGACACAACTGAAATGACTGAATACGAACAACAATATAAACAAAGCCCCCTGGAACAGGGCTCTAGTCACTCAAGGTTTCCTGGGGGATATGGTATTTGAGTTGATCTTTGAAGGAATGTAGGCATTCTATGAGGTAGAGGTGAAAAGACTGTGCACTAGGCATGTCTCATGGCTTGGGCAAAGGCAGGGAGGAGGGAAATGGGATGTCATGTATGGGGAACATGAAGCAGGAGAGTTTGACTGGACATTTGATTGTGTGAAGAGAAGTGCCATGTAATAATAAGTCTTGGGAGATAGGTTAGAGGCAGACTATGAGGGACTTTCAAAAAGAAACATGAGTTTGTATTTTCATCCTAGGGGTAACAGGGAACCATTAGAGCTTTGAGAGCAGGGGAGTGAGATGGTCATGGACTTTATGGTTTATGGAGCCTGGATCTGGAGAAGAGAGAAATAAGGTAGGGAGGATGATTAGGAGGCTGCTGTTATAGAACAGATGAAGGCTGATGGGAGCCTAGGGTGGTGACTGGGGATGTGTGTGAAGTAGATTCAAGACACATTGTGTTGTTCAATTTTAAGTTCATTTCCTATTATGTGCCCAGCATTGGGTTGGGTTCTAGAGAGGAAGAGACATGGTTGCTACCCTCCAGGAATTTAGAGGTGAATTGGCAATACAAGACATAAACCTACACATGTGAAACACAGAATAATAAGGTGCTGAGAGCTATGCTATAGACTATAATTTCAGGAGACAGAGAAGAGAGGAATCAGTATGGATTTGAATGGTCATGGAAGACTTCTTGGAAGAAGTGCTAATTGAGACAGGTAGGATTAGAGTAGTTAAAAAGGAAGGCGAACCATATTCCAGGTAGAGCAAAGTATCCTTAGGAAGTAGTATGTTGGACAGTGATCAGAGCAGCTAGGTGCCATAATGAATGGAACACCGGGGCTGGCGTCAGAAAGGCCTGAGTTCAAATCTGGCCTCAGACACTTACTAGCTGGGTCACCCTGAGCAAGTCACTTAGCCTTGTTTGCTTCAGTTTCCTCATCTGTAAAATGAACTGGAGAAGGAAATGGCAAACCACTCCAGTATCTTTGCCAAGAAAATCCCCAATGGGGTCATGAAGTGTTGACCATGACTGCGATAACTGAACAACAATGGACAGTGACCACTTACTGATTGCACAATTTCCTTCATTGAACCTCAGATTCCTCATATGTAAAAGGAGGAGGTTGGGTTGCATGATCTCAAAGTTTACCTCCACTTTCCAGCATGGTATAGTAGGAAACAGTGTTGGATTTGGGGTCAGGTAACCTGGGTTCAGATCCTGACTCACTACCTAGAAAATCTAAAGCAGATCACTTATCCTCTCTAAAGCAGTTTTTTCATTTTTTTCTTCTTTAAGAATGAGATTGGATCTGATGTCCTCTAAGGGTCCTTCAAGTTCCAAATCTAGGATCCTGCAAAATGCATTTAAACCCCAGTTTCCTCGTCTGAAAATGAGGGTTTTGGTCATAGTCAAGACCAAAGGCAAAGATGGATGTGTGGAAGTGTGTGAAGCAGTTTATAGCCTATATGGAGATACTCTACAGAGACACATTTACAATATGATAAAAAAAACGATTGACTAAGGTCTGAAGATGTTCCCAGCCTTCCCTTCTCCAGGTCTCTCCTATCATAATGCCTTCACCTGCATGTATTCCCAGGTGCCCACCTGCCAAGCGTGAATTCCTCCAAAGCTAATTCCCCAACACTGTTTCTTAACCCCATTCAAGGTGCCACCAAAAAGTACTGGAAAATCTGCTTCCCTTTCTGATGGGAGGCCCATGAGGAAGGGTTTATTATCCATTTCTGAAAACACAGCCAAGGCCCTGGCAAAAGGAAATAAAATCCAGAGCTTTCAGTTCCCGTAAACAAACAACCCCACTAGGCTTTTCCAGGAGGGTGGGTAAAAAAATAACACCATACACAAAAATTCCACTGGAATATAATAGCAAATCACAGCCTCAGGAGGCTCCTAATAAACAGGGATCCTATCAGAAGCCTCCTGACTCAGCACCTGAGGCATGTTTATAATAACTCCATTCACACGTACTTGAACTAGACAATTTGAATCGCCTGCTAAGTAAGGATTTGTGATCAATGACAAGAGTGTGACCATGTTTGTTATGGTCTGGCTCATTTTTTTTCCATCTATTCATTCCAGGTCCTGATATTAATCCATAAACCCTGAAAATGCCTGACTCAGAAGGACCAAAGAAATCCATCGCTCTTGTCAGTGACAGATAGTCCCTGCCAAAGCTTGTCCCCTTCCTCCTTTTCCGAGAGCAGAAGACCTCACCGTCAGTACCTGAAATTGGACCCGATAGGGTGTAACCAGCCCTGGGCCTCACTATGTAATTTACACTGCCTTTGGAAGCTTCTTTTTACTTTTAGCTGGCTTCCTTCATTTCCCACTGAGATAGGATATTTTGGGGGTAATTGAAACGGCCCAAAATAGCATCTAGGAATTGGCAAGTCATCCTCTAGCGGGGAGAAGTATTCGGGAGAGATGCTGGGCCATGACCCTTAAGGTATGGGTCTCTCAGTGGACATAACAAGAGAAAGTAGTCAG
Organism: Petaurus breviceps papuanus; assembly: GCF_028583685.1. Lineage (NCBI taxonomy): Eukaryota > Metazoa > Chordata > Mammalia > Diprotodontia > Petauridae > Petaurus > Petaurus breviceps. The sequence continues at coordinate 14,419,938 of NW_027185761.1, read as the reverse complement.
ACCAGGTTAAGCGTTAGTGGGCACCATGCCAAGACAGAGATCAAATAAAAAGCAGAGATCTTTTATCACCACCGTATCTGTTCATATTTGTCAGCTGCCCAAGAAGGACATATTAGAGTATTAGGCGGCTGGCTGGCAGGCTTAGGACTCTAATCCCCTCTGGCTCCCACCAGGACACCTCGCCTAATGAAACAGGAGGCTTTGGTTTCCATAAATACTCCAGCTGTGTGATGTCACCAGCACAATGCAAACTTTAACAACCTTTATCGTGGCTACAGATGGCTTGCTTCCCAGTCCAGCAGGGCAGCAACCAGTGCAAAGAGTCCCTGAAACTCAGAAACAAAATAGGATATTTCAGCAGCCTGTGCTGCAGGCATGGCTGGGACTGCAGACATTCTCTGGTTCTGAGACAAACCCTTCACCCCCTGGGGTGGGGGTTGGAGTGGGCAAGACAAGAGCCCTCCCTCCATGCCACATCTACAAGCCGCCTTACACAACACCAACAATATGTCCCAGCCAGAGCAGGCAGCATGCAGACCTCCCCAAAGCTGATGAAGCTTGGTATTTTGTACCAGAAGACAAGAGCAGTATGGGAGCAATGTTTAAATGTAAAATAATAGAGAGATCTCATCCTGCAGGACTGGAAATCGAGTGTGGAGTAGGGGTTCCTGCCCTGTTCTTTTTGGCCACGTATGGAGCAGAGAAGAGGTTAAGAGTTTGGCACGCTGATTCATCAACACCCTCACCATCCTTAATCCTACTATTACAGCTTCAGTCCCATTGTGGCACAAATGTCCACGGGTCAATTCACTTGCCAATTAACAGCACCAATAGTCCAAGCTGCAGTCCTGCCTCTGCTGAAAACAGACCTTTACGGTTCCCATTGCCGCACCCTGAAACGCCACATCGCTTTGCCCACGTTGTACCTCCAACCCCTTCTCCCTCTGATAATCCACAGTATTCCTCCCAGGTGCTGGGCTCCCAGCTCAGAGAAGAAACATACTCACAAATAACACCTTCTACAAGCCATCCTGTATGGGGTGTGTTTTTTTTCCCCTTCTCTCTCTTGTTCTTTTTCTGTCTTGTTATGATAAACCGGAGGTAGGGTAGAGGTCACTCTGGCAAGAAGTAAAAAAAAAATGATAAAAATTCACATTCAGAGTGTGAGCACTCTCATTCACTCTCAGCCTGGGAGAACGACACAGGAAAGCCAGTCAGCCTATGATGCAAGTGGCATCAAACATGCATCAGATGAACCCAGGACCAAGGGGTTATGCTATGCCCAGGAGCCAGGGAGGAAGATTAGAGAACGTGCAGAGCAGCAAACATCAAGCCTGGATGGTGTGATCTGGGCTGGCTTTCTGCTACCTAGGAACACCTCTGATTCTGCCTTTTTTTTTCTTCTTCCCTTCCCCACGCAGAATGTGGGGAAAAAAAAGGAAGAGGGGGGGAGAGAGAATTTGCCTTTAGGTTTTAGCTCACAGTCAGCAGTCAGAGCAGTGACTGGGGATATGGTAGCATTCACCATCACAGAAGGAGCAACGTAGTACAGTCCAAAGAGGACCAATCACCTTGGCTTCCGTCTCCATGGCAACGGCAGCATCCGTAGCGGCAAATCGTATTCCCTCCTGGCTGCAAAGTCAATTTATAGTCACATACTATTCTGTGAACTGATAAGGCAGCAGGGCCACATCAGGGACTAACCAGAGAGAGCAGGAATAGAAAGAAGCCACGCTAGACTGAGAATGTCAGTGCCGTCCATCAGGGCTCCCATGTCTGTGGCATCATTCACAGGGATGCACATACTGACAGCCACCCCCTTGCTAAGGGCATCTGGATACTTGCTGCTTAAAAAATGCCTCCCCCCTCCAAAAAAAGGGACTTTTCTCTGGGGCATAGACTACTCCTTGTCATTAACCTGCAGGGTTAGTAAAAATACATACACAACAGCAACAAAAATATGCAAGGCATATAAGACAGCTTTTGACCAACCTGCCTTCCCACAGGTTCTCTGCTGTCATTCCCTGAAAGCAGAACCTTGCAGAAACTTATTATGCTCAGTCCCCCACCCTCTTCACGGATCCTTTTCTGACCTCTTTTGCCCTTCTTGGGACTCCTGCTGAAATGACTTGATTCTCTGCGGGATGTATTATTTCACATGGTCTCTCCTGTTTTCCTCAGTTTTCTAAGTCTTATCTCTGTCTAGAATAGTCCCATGCCCAGTGTTTCCTTTACATACCCCCACAGTGCCTAGAACAGTGCTAGCCAGATGATTGGTCCCCAATAATTGTTGAATTGGATTGAGTTAAACAGAGACCAAAGCTCTCCATTGCTTGGCAACCTGTGGCTCCCTGGAGTGGATCCGAACAGGAAAACCCAGACCCAGCTGTGCAGACTGAATTCATTGCGACTCAACAAGCATTTAAGTCCCTGGTATGAGCACGGCACTGTACTAGGTACTGGGGATACACAGACAAAAGGAAAAGAACGACCCTAACTCCTTAGGGTAGAAAACAAATCCCAATGGGACTGCAGTGATGCATTGCACCCCACCCCCATCCCCTAGTGTCACCACCTCCTCCACCTTTCTCCTACCCAGGTCCTGCAGTGCAGGGCAGTCCTCATTCCCATAGGCCCAGTGGCCACAGAATGAACCAGTGATGTTGTCTTGGCATTCACACAATGGCTAATCCTTCTTGAGTCAGGCATCATGCTAATAATCATCTCTATAGTTATTCCAAAGCAAAGTTTTCCCTTTGAAAACAAATAGCTTTTCTATGTCCACACCCTCACTCCCTCCTTCCTTGCCTCCTTGAACAGATCTCTTTTGCCTTTTAGCTGGTTTTGTTAAGTCCATGAAGACCTCCCTAATTCAGTCCTGCCTTGGGACTAAAGTCTGGAGGCCCCTGGACAAGTTAAAAGACAACCCTTTTAGCATCATTCCCTTACCCACCTTCCTGGGCCTAAAGGCCTAAGGATAGAAAAGAGAGACAGAGTCTACCTTTTTCTGCTCCTGTCCCTGTCCCTAAATCTCTCTCTCTGCCATCTCTCTACCCTCAATGGGGCTAATTCATCCTCCATTTCATGAACAGTCTGTTGCCCCTGGGATACCAAACCAGCCTCAGAGAACCAGTGATTCACCCACACCACCATCTGGCCACCTAGCTAAATTCAATGCAAAAAACACTCACGTGGTTTTGGAAATATTTTTAGCTCTGGGTCTGGAAGTGGGGCCAAGACTGCTTCCTCACCTAGGGATGGACTCCCAAGGCCTTGGGAAAGTAGGGGGCTTTATTCCTAATATCTATACCATACCTTCTGAGATTTACTTGACAATAGACTTCTTGGCCTGCAAAACTAAGGTTAAGAGAGGCAGTCAGGAGGCCAAATGTCACTCCCCGGAGGCATTAGCCAGCTGGAGGAATGTTGGATTCCTCTGACATCTTAGAATCTTTTTGCATACACACTATGGCCACAGGGTTTAGGGGTAAGGGAGAGTTTGCAAAGAGCTTTTCTTTGCACTAGGAATCCTTCCCAGCTTTATAGAAGGGGCAGGTGGAGAGAGACTCAACCCAGGTCAGCATCCAACTCAGAAATCAACCAAGTAAAGGTTCTAAATCTCCCAGACCTTAATCTTATTCTTGAGAGTGGGGGGAGGGGGCACCTCTTACACCCTCAGATAGGTGGTACATGTGGCACCCTTGTATCCTCAGGATATAGAAAGAAGATTTAGGCCTCCAGCAAGCTGGGCCAAATCTATATGGAGGACTGATGATGATGACAGTGGTAATATTTACATAGTGTTTACTGTGTGCCAGGCACTGGGCTGAGCACATTGCAATTATTGTCTCCTTTGATCTGCAGTGCAGTTCTGAGAGGTAGGTGCCATTATTATCATCACTCCCATTTTACAGATGAGAAAACTGAAAAAACAGAATTTTTTTAAATTTTAATTTTTTTTTACTTTTCAGTGACTTGTCCAGCGTCATAGAGCTAGTTAAATGTCTGAGGCTACATTTGAACTCATATCTTCCTGACTCCAGGTCCAGTGCTCTGTGCACTATGGAACCACTCTGTCACCCAGTTAGATGTAGGCAAAAGTTGTATAGGATGGAATTGTGTGAAGAGATCATGATATGTATAATTTTGTGTATATTTTGCAAATACATCGAATTTGGGGGGGGGGGGGACAATTGGCGTTAAGTGACTTACCCAAGGTCACACAGCTGGTAAGTATCTGAGGTCAAATTTGAACTTGGGATCTCTTGACTCCAGGGCTGATGCTCTATCCATTGAACCACCTAGCTTTCTTTCTCTCTTTCTTTATACACATATTTATATGCATATATGTGCATGCATACACACATACATATATGTGTATATATATGTACAAATATATACACGTACACACACACATATATTAAAGGGGACTCTGCTCTTATCCAAGTTAGAAGTCAAAGGACTCCTCATGGGCCTGGATATAGTTATTGATCAGTGCAGGAGTCTTGACCTCTGTTTCCAACCTGGACTGCTTCACCCCTCCATAGGCAATCTGGTGGCTCTCTGCTTCCAAGGTGCTCGCCATATTAATGCCAAACTTAGTGCAGACGCTTAATGACATATAGCACAATGTAGCTCACAACTCCTGAGCTCAAGAGATCCACCAGCCTTAGCCTTGTTGGTAGAAAAGATTACAGGTATGCCTCCTCATGCCCAGCAGTACTGATTCTACATGTATTTGCAGGTGTGTATGCTGTACATGTCATGACTCCCTATATTATGTGAGCTTCTTGAGGTCAGAGACTGTCTCGTTTTTGTCTGTGTCCCCAACACCCAACATGTTACTGAGCGCACAGTAGGTCCTTAAAAAATGCTGACTGACTGACTAAATGCCTGGAGTGAGCCTTTGCCACAGACCGCTCGCTGACAGAACTAAAGTATGCCTGGGTGTTCTTCATAGCTGACTCAACATTCCAAAGAAGGTGGATCTTCTGCAAATAAGAAATACTAGGTTCACATTGAGTTTCTTTGGGGAAAGAATAGATAATTGTCTTAATAATTTTTTTAGATTTAAACAATCTCTTTCACATTATATAATGTAATAGAGAATTATTGTATTAATTAATTAGTTGTATGAGAGCTTGAGAAGCTTTCTTGAAAAAAATAAAAGGGAAATATAGTCACCTTCCCTCCTTCCCCCCCTCCCCTTTTCCACTACCCACATCTGTGCTGATGTGGGTTGGCCCTTCTGTCTGGGCAAGAAATACAAGTCTGGTTCTTAAACTTCCACAACAAAATGGCAGATTTTCCTTCTCCTCTGGTACCCCAAACTTTTGGTTCTCACTTTATTAAAAAAAACCATACATGATATCATGGATACTTGTTTTGTTTTACAGTCATGTCCAACTCTTTGTGAGCCCATTTGGGGTTTTCTTGGCAAAGGTATTGGAGTAGTTTGCCATTTCCTTCTCCAGCTCATTTTACAGATGAGGAAATGGAGTCAAATGGGGTTAAGTGACTTGCCCAGGGTCACACAGCTAGTAAGTGTTTGAGGTCAGATTTGAACTCAGGAGCATGAGTCTTTCTGACTGCAGGCCCAGCACTCTAGCTACTGTGCCATTGAGCTGTCCTTCGATACTTGTTAAATGATTTGATTATGAATTGAAGGCCCACCAACGCTTGTTAAGAGCTCATTTGGAAATAGAGTAGAGAGAGGGAGGGAGGAAAAAGAGAGAGGACAAAGGAGGGAGAGGGAGTGGGAAGAAAAGAGAGAGAGCATCTGAATATCTAACGACATGCTAAAGATCCATTCATCTGTGCTTTCTGAATTATATCCCTGCTTCACTATATAATCAGGAGGCTACGGACTTAGAACACATTCTTTTAGACCCTGCCAGAAATGCCTTCATTGCGATTAATGTTAGGCCTTCTGGCTCCATTAGAGGTTTAATACAGAACCACCCAGTTAAACAGGTTTCTGTATGTTTCATAAATAAAACCATGGTGGAGCGGGTAGGTGGGACAGTGAATAGAGAACCGGCCCTAGAATCAGAAGGACGTGAGTTCAAATACAGCCTCAGACACTTAACACTTACTAGCCGTGTGACCTTGACCAAATCACTTAACCCCAATTGCCCTGCCTTTCCCCCTCCAAAAAGAAAAAAAACCCCACAGTTTAAAATATCTTCCACATTGTCACTCCACATCCTTTATTAAGGACCTATGGGATAAATTCCTTCTTGAGCTTAGTCCCAAGAAAAACCACCTTTGCAGATAAATTTATCGGATTTGTTAGGTCAGGGAATGAAAACCGTATGACCCAGGATGATTCTCTTTATTGCCCAAGTGGCTACCTGCTCTACTCTGTGGCCCGAAGGACATTTCTCCACCCTCTGAGCTGCACTATTGTGGCTGAGGCATGATGTCAGAGGGGAGCGTCAGGGCCAGCCAGACCTCAGGCTGGGACAAAGCCAAGGCAGCTTCCACATCCCCATTTTCCTCCTCTTCAGACTCCTGGCTATATTGTACCTTCTTAGTGAAGCATCCTCTCTGTAGATACTTCCCAGGCCTCACTTGTAGTAACAATCTGAGGCCCCAAAGGGTAGCTGACTATTGCTCTCCATTGATTTACCAGTCATACCTTATTGGCCTTGAGTTAGCAGTATTTACTGAGAACAAATGCTATAAAGTTCCCCTTAAATGTGTGTGTAGCTCTCTTCTGGGCCCCAGGAGTCTGAGACTCATGGGGAGTCCTGAGGCTGTACTTCTCTTGGTCCCAAAGAAATCATGCTCCCTGAAGACACCTTTCCTTATCTCGCCTTGTCTGTCCCCTCTCAGTTCCCAGCCTGGTCCGGTGCATTGTGTGCTCCTGGCTCAGCCTTTCCACTGACTGTGCCAGTGAGGAGGTGGGGGAGGGTAATCGTGATAGTCCATCTGGTTTTACTCTCTCCTCCCCCATTCCATCCTCTGCTGTCCTCTGGTTACAGGTACAAGGGTCTGGCTCCTCAAAGTAGGGCTGAAATCTTAAGTCTTGTAGCAACTGGGGGAATGCTCTTAGTAAAATCTCCATCTTTGATATACACACACCCTGAGGTGTGTGTAATACTCTCATCCAATCTCAATACATTTCAACATCTAATTTTTTTCCCCAGTGGATCAAAGTATTTCACTCCTCCCCAACTTGATAAACTAGGATGTTCTTGCCTAGTTCAGGCTTTTGCTTACTTGATTCAATAGAGGTACCTAGGAATTGTTCACCCATTTTACACTTTTGATGGATGGATTCATTCCATAACTCAACCAAAGAGTCACTCTTTCCTGTTAAAGGTATCAGAGCATAGAATATCTTGTTAATTACATTAATTGCAGCTTAAGAGGCTGGGATACTCCCTTACATAAGGGAAAATTCAAAGTATTATTCACTTTTGCTACTTTGCATATTTCCCCCAAACTCCACTCCACCTATATAAGTCCATAAAAGTCTGTTTGGTGTCTATCCAGAAGGATGGACATCAAAATATGAATTCTCTTTTGGCCCCAGCAATTCCTGAAAACTATCTACTAAAACATAGACTGACTGAATGATTGAAATCTGTACTGGGGGAGGGGATCTCCATACTCTAAAAGAAATTACAAATCATGGTAGAATTGAGATGCTGAAATGTTTCCAGGGACTAGGTGGAAGGTTCTGTTGATGGAAGCCCAGAAATGTAAGTAATTTGTACCAGGTCCTCTAAAGTCATCAGCAATACTGGAAGTGGTAGAGGTTGGATCCAAACTCAGGTCTCATGACTCCAAGTTCAAAGGAAAAATGTCAAATTCTTCCCATTGTACTTCCATATCTCCAGGATGCCAAGTGCACCATACCATGAACCTGGGGTCAAGAATTTTAGGAGTTATTCTGTTAAACCTTCATTGTAGAGTGCTACAATGGAAAGAACACTGAATTTGGCATCAGAAGACTTTCTAGGTTTCAATCTCAGCTCTGATACTTTTTACTTATATGCCTTCCTTGGCCAGAGAAAGTAAAATCCTTGGCTCTGAAATTAGTGGGTTGTCCCAGAAGACCTCAGAGTTTCCTTCCAGGTTTCCCTCCCTTGGACCATAGCATTTCAGATGGAGAGCTGGGAGCAAGCTTTCAGGTCATCTTTTCTAAACCCCTCATTGTATAGATGAGGAAACAGATCCAGACAGGATAGGTGAGTTACCCAATGACATACAGGTAGTGTCAGAACTAGGGTTTGAACACAGGTTTTCTGATTCCAAATTTAGTCCTCCGTCCCTGGTACCATGTTTCCTCCCATCCAGAGATGGATTAGTTTGTTGATCATCTTGACTTTTGTCCTGCCAATGGCCTCTGATTACTCTGGAAGAAAGAGCGCACAACTCTGCCTCACTTAAATCCAATTCATAGTCACATCAAGACATCCTGGGATGTCATTGGTCCTCTTTGAAAATTAAAATGGGGGCGGCTAGGTGGGTGCAGTGAATAGAGCACCAGCCCTGGAGTCAGGAGGACCTGAGTTCAAATCAGGCCTCAGACACTTAACACAGAAACTAGCCATGTGACTTTGGGCAAGTCACTTAAACCTAATTGCCCTCCGAAAAGAAAAAAAAAAGAAAATTAAAGATGAACAATGAACAATAGCTTGTCAATAAATGTGTCCCCTTTTAAAATGGAAACACTACCTGGTTGAGGTATGGCCTAATGGAACCTTCTCTTTATCCCTTTTGGATTGCTCCCAAGCAGAAGGGTAGTTCCCTGTTACTATTTTATTTCCCAGTTTCTGGTTCATTTACCTAAGGGAGAAGAAAGCTGAGCAGAAGAATGTGGGTGTTTTGAGGGGTCCAGCATACAGGGTTGGGAGAGCACTGGGGCAGGGTGTTCTCCCCTGATGCCTGTGCTCCTGAGTCCTGCCTTTTTCTCCTACATCTCTTCTTCACTGGCAGTGCCCCTTTGTCTCTAGGACACAAACCAGACATAGTTGATATAAATCTTTAGTCACTCATTTGGTTGACTCAGCCTTAAGCAATCCTTTCAAGCACTCCTCACTACTGTTCTCATTCCAGCCCACAGGTCCCTTTTTTAACCAAGATCCACAGGGTCTGTGTTCGTGCTTGTCCTGCTTCTTTCACTCCCAGGCCTTGCCAGGCTGAATCTTTCTCTCTCTCAGTCAGCTCTCCAGATCCCTGGGGAAGTAGGGCTTTTTTCTTTCTATTCCATAGATCCACCCTTTTTGGCCTCAGGTTGAAACTACTTTCCTCGAAGCCATCTGATATGACTAAGCTGCTGTCTCCTGGGCTCTGCCCATGGAAATCCTTGGTTTCTCCTTTACTCAGTCCTTCAGCTGAGCCTCCATCCAATCTGCCCCCCCCCAGGCTTTGTTAAGCCACTGTATCTCGTCCTTTCTTACTTCCTGTCTTTTGGCTTTCCTAGTGAGCTCTGCACATCCCACCCTCCACCCTGGAGCAGTTCACGCAGTACTCTCTCCTCATCTCCATTCCCACAACAGATATAGTCCTTTTGCTTCACGACTTTGTCCTGAGCATGGAAAATGAGGAATCCCCACTCTTTCTGCAAGGGGGATATAGATGTGTGGCTGTCATCCCAAGTGGGGATTTTCCCACAAAAATGAGACAACACATGGTGGTCTGATTCTACTGTAACCTTAATACTGGTCTATTCCTACCCATAACTCATATTTCTATAGTGTTTCTAGCATAGGGGTACATAGAGTGTGGTAGAGCTGGGTAGTGCAGTGGTCAGAGCAACAGACCTGGAGTTAGGAAGATTCCTCTTCCTGAGTTCAAATCTGGCCTCAGACACTTATTAGTTATGTGACCCTGAGCAAGTCATTTAACCCTGTTTGCTTCAGTTCCTTCTCATGTAAAATGGACTGGAGAAGGAAATGGCAAACCACTGCAGTAACTTTGCCAAGAAAACCCCAAATGGGGCCACAAAGAGTTGGACACGACTGAAAAATGACTGAACAACAACACACAGAGTGTGGGTCAGGAGTGCTGGAACACCTGGGTGTACCTAGCCCACGTTCTATGCAGGCCTAGGATAAGATTTATTATCTTCCTTCCCACATTCTGCCTCTGTCCCTCAATCATCATATATATCACATTCTAAATTTACTCATCTATGAATATTTTGTATCGTCCTAGTCCAAACGTTCTTAATCTTTTTTTGTTTTATGGTGCATTATGGCAGTCTGGTGAAACCCAAGGGTCCGCCATTTTTTTTTGACAGTTGGTGAAGTCTAGAGGCCTCTTCTCAGGACTGTTTTTAAATGCATAAAGTTAAATACATGTGATTATGAAGGAAACCAATTATATTGAAGTCCAGTTTATCTATCTGTCTATCTATTTTTCTTTCTTTCTTTCCTTCTTTCTCTCTCTCTTTCTCTCACTCTCTCTCTTCCTTTCTCTCTTCCTTCCTTCCTTCCTTCCTTCCCTCCCTCTCTCTCTTTCTCTCTTTTTTCTTTCTTTCTTTCTTTCTTTTTCTTTCTTTCTTTCTCTCTCTCTCTCTCTCTCTCTCTCTCTCTCTCTTTCAAAAAGTTCTTAGACTCCCCATTAAGAACCCCTGCTGCAGTAAATTATAAACTTGTTGAGGCTACTTTCTGTATTAGTATCCCCAGAGCCTAGCACAATGTCTGGCACATAGTAGGTACTTAATAAAATCTTGCTTATTGAGAGTCATATAGGTAGAATAGGATAAAGATGAAGAAAAGAACAAAAAAGATCTGGGGCAAATGACTATTGGAGAAAGTAGGACCTGACCTTTAAAGAAGGGGAGGATTTAATAGATGGTGATTCAGAGTGATTAAACAGATTCTGTTTCAGGCATGAGGGGTGGGGAAAGGAAAGGCACTTAGACAGCAGAAGTCAGGGCAAAATGGTAGAAGAGCAAGTGATCCCATTTGGCTGGAGGAGAAAATACATGGTGAGGAGTAGTGTGGAAAATGACTAGAAAGACAGGTCTGAAGCAGATTGTAGAGAATCTTGAATGCCAGACTGAGAAGTCTAGATTAGATTTCTTATGCAAGGATGAGCCACTGAAGATTTGTTTTTTAAATCAGGAAGTAGCAAAAGCAGAGCTGTATATTTTAGATGCAATGTGAAAGATAGATGGGAAAAGAGGGTGTTATAATAGTTCAGATAGAAGTAAGGGAGGAAGTGGTTGCCAATGGTGGAATGGACAGAGTGCTGAACTTTCTTCAGGAACTTGAAGTCCTACGACCTGCATATTTATATGACCCTGAACATGAACAATGAAGTCACCTATCCTCTAGAGACCTCACTCTCCTCACCTGTAATATCAGATCACTAGACCGGATGGCTTCTTGGGGTCTAGATCTTCATAGACTTTCTACATCTAGCTTGATGATTCTGATGAGGACTTGAATGATGGTGGCGGTGAGAATGGAATGAGGGTGGAGGAGATACTCTGAAGGAAGAATCGACAAGAACCAGTAACTGTTTGGATGTGCGAAATGAGGTAAACAGCTCAAAAGGACTCCAAGGTTTTGTGCCTGAGAGACCTGAAAGATTGTTATGCTGTCAAAGAAACAAGAAAGTTAAGACCAAGGAGAAGGTTTTGAAGGGAAGATGAGTTCAGTTTGGACATGTTGAGTTTGAGGGGGGTATTGGGACATCCAATGGAGATGGTGAAGTGGATGGAGTTGTTTTCAGTGGTGTTGGCTGTGCCCACCCCCTTGCCCTGTCCACAGTTTAGTCAACCAATCCTGTAGTCTTCTTTTAAAAAACTTTGTTTTCAGTGATTGAGCATTTATTTTTTCACTCCTACACTCTTGCTCCCTCACTTGAAAAAAAGTTTAGTAATTTTTGAAGCATAGTTTCATGTAATTTTCCCAAGTGGCTGTACCAATTCACAACTCCTCCAACAATGTGCCTGTTTCCCCACAGCCCCTCCAGCATTTGTCTTCCTCTCTTTTTTTTTTTTTTGCCTTTTTGGAGATGGGAAGGCAGGGCAATTGGGATCAAGTGACTTGCCCAAGGTCACACAGCTAGTAAGTGTTAAGTGTCTGAGGCCGCATTTGAACTCAGGTCCTCTTGACTCCAGGGCCAGTGCTCTATTTACTGTGCCACCTAGCTGCCCCATCTTTTGTCATCTTTGACACTCTGATGGGTATGAGGTGGAACTAAGCTTAGAGTTGCTTTCTCTTCTTATTAGTTATGTGGACCATTAAAAAATATGCTATAGATAGCTTGGATTTCTGTCTGTGAGAACTGTTTGCACATAGACCACTTATGGCTCTTATTCTTTTTTTTTTTTAAGTGATTGGGGTTAAGTAACTTGCCCAAGGTTACACAGACAGTTTTTTTGTGTGGGTGTTAAGTATCTGAGGCCAGAACCTATCCTGGGTCTGGGTCCGGTGCTTCTACGCCCTGTGCCATCTAGCTTCCCCAGCTCTTATTCTTATAAATTTTAATCAGTTCCTTATAGATCTTGAAATGAACTGTTTATCAGAGAAAAAATCCTCCCCCCCCCCGCAGCTAACTCTTTACTTTGTAATCCTGGCTTCACTGGATTTGTTTCTGCAAAATCTTTTAAATTTTATGCAATCGAAATTTTATCCTTTGTAAAAAATCATGTTCTTCAGGGAGTCCAATGATTCTTAAATTGTCTCTCCTTGACTTGTTTTTCAAGTGAGTTGTTTTTGATATAAAATATCTTACATTTTCTTCTACTTTTCAATCTTCTGATTTTGTATTAATATTTCTTGCTGTCTCAGGGAGTCATTGATTTTTGTTTAGTCTCTTCTTGTCTTGAGGGATTTCATTTCTTCAGCATGCTTTACTACATTCTCTTTTAAGATATTTATTTTCCTTCCAATTCTTTCCTCAAGAGTTTTTATTTCATTTTTAATTTCTTGCTTTATTTCTTTTAGGTATCCATGTAATGCTTGTGGAAAATCCATTATTTTCCTTTGAGTTTCTGCTTGTAGTTGTTATGAGTTGGGTTTACTGTAATTTTTGATATTGGTTGGTATTTTCTTTGATTTAGTCATCTTTCCAGCTTTTGTTTCTGAATTGGGGGTTTGTGCCAGGGCTAATCTCTGCCCCCTACTATGCTTTTGAGTGAGGTGGTTAGCCCTACTTGGTCTCACCCTGGGTCCCTCCAGTTTTTGCTCTGATTTTCAACTTGACTCCTCTTAGATCTTTGAGGTTCAGAACAATGGATCTCCAGGGTCTTTTCTGGCATCTTAGAATACAGAGTCAGAGATCTCAACCCTCCTGGGCCTGGGCTATTCTGGTCTGAATCCCATAGACTGTACTAGTAACTGGCCACTGTTACTCTCTGGGCCTTCCAAGGTGCCCATGCTGGGGCTCTCTGACCACCATGATGTTTTCTCGGGGGAATTCTCCACTTTCCCTGCCTCTGGATTCAGACGTATGGAGGTTACATGTATTCCACCATTGGTCAGCTTGTTGTTCATCCTTCATTCTTGAAGAAGACCAATGACATCAGGAAGGTGATGTCTTCCCATGCAGTTGATTTGGATTTAAGTGAGGCAGGGCTACACAAAGTTAGCAAATACTTACTTTATTGGTATAGCCCATGGGCTTCTGACTAACTTTTTGTACATTTTGGGTGTAGGAAGAACTAGTCACTTACTGTAATCCTCACTGGACTTCTTAATCATTATTCATCTGCTATAAATTTCAGGGTTTTTCTGGAGCTGGTTTGTGGGACCTGGGCATCTTGTCTCTCATGGAGGCAGCCACCTTGGTAGGAAGTCTCCAAACCATGTACTGTCTTACTTTGTGTTTTATTCTTGCTCTCAGCTGGCTGTTATTTTCATCTGATCACTGAAAACTGGTCATTTTTAAATTTTAAACACACTTAGGAATACTGACTACCCCACAGGTATTGAGGCCGTGTACTTCCGGTCCAATTCCAGGTCCATGCATTTTCTCCATTGGTAAAGTGAATGCAGACCAAGATAAGGAAAGAAATTTCTCCAAGTTTCCTTCAGGATAAAGCCAAGATTTCCGAATTCGAGGAATCTTCTTATCCGAGTCTCCTAACAACCCTTCAAGGCTAACGGTATTATTATCCCAGTTTCACAGATAAAGGAACTGAGGCTGAGGGAGATTAAATTTGAGAGATTAATTCCCATTAGTCTGTGAGTTTCTTGAGGGCAGGGACTATGTCTTTCTTTGTATCCTCAGTATGTAGCACAGCACATTGGCACATAGCAGGTGCTTAATAAATATTTACTGACTTGACTTGTCTAACAAAACATAGATAGTAAGTGTATGAAACAGGATTCAGACCCAGTCTGCTGGGGAATGTGTATTCCTGAGGGGAATGCTAGGTGGTACCATAGGGCACAGAGTGGCTGGGCCTGGATTCAAAAGGACTTATTTTTCTGAGTTCAAATCTGACCTCAGACACTTACTAGCTGTGTGCCTCTGGGCAAGTCACTTAATTGTGACTTGTTTGCTTCAGTTTCTTCATCTGTAAAATGAACTGGAGAAGGAAATGGCAAATCAGTCCAGTGTCTTTGCCAAGAAAACCTCGAAATAGGCCCACAAAGGGGCGGCCAGGTAGCACAGCGAGTAAGAGCACCAGCTACAGTGTTGGGATGACCTGGGGATCGAATCCCAGGCTCAGACACTTAGCACCCACCCAGAAACACCTGGCCATGTAACCTTGAGCAAGTTACTTAACCCCAATTGCTTAGGGGCGGCCAGGTGGCTCAGCGAGTAAGAGCACTGGCTCCAGTGTCGGGGTGACCTGGGGATCGAATCTGGGCTCAGATACTCAGCACCACACCCAGAAATAATTGGCCGTGTAACCTTGAGCAAGTTACTTAACCCTGATTGCTGAAAAAAAAAAAGAAATAGGCCCACAAAGAAAGAGTAGGACATGACTAAAAATGACTGAACAACACTAACATTCCTGAGATATGTAGGGAACTTGTCAAGGGCAAACATGGAATATTTACTAGCTTTTATTCAGCAAATAACTATATCGTCCAATAGAAATATTCCAAAAGCATCAATGTTAGTGGAACTATCTTTGGATTGTATAGAAAACAATAAGTAAGTAGAAGAGGAAAGGAAAGGAATGTTCTAGTGCAGTTATAGAATTTGCAAGGAACAATTGGTAAGAATTATTTTTGTGAACTAAAACCAGATTAATGAGATTTGAATATAAGACTCTTTTCATACTGAACTAGTAAAAATAAACAACAATGACCCAGTGGAAAATGAGCTAACTGGGGTTTACAATAACTAGAAACTCCTAACTGATTTCTAATCAATGAAGTCACAAAATTTGGGGTATGCCCTTAGAGAAGCTTATCCCATTCTTCCTGAATGTGCTTACAAGACTTGAATTCCATTTATAATAATTTGTCTCTTTGAATTAGGATTCTTGGTCCTGTTCTCAAGTAAATCCAAAATATAACACAAAAATCAGAGGGTGGACATTTTACTAGTATATTTCTTGAAAAAACCTATACTTTGGTTGAGAATAAAGAGAATAAAACTTTTGGTTGATGTGAAAAGGAATTAAGAATTGGTTTAATCAATTTATCTAACAGATTTGATAAATATTTAGAAACTTTAAGATACTAAAATGTTATATACTGAATAAAATTTCCATTGTGAAAAATTAAATCTCTTAATTTAATTTCTTATGTGTATATGCATGATCAACTTGAGAATTTATTTCCTTTTATATGGAAAAGGGAATGTGGGAAGATTTACTGAAAGTCAAGGGGCTAGGGAATTGAAAAATGTTAGGCACTTTTGCACTTTGCCTTGTTCCTTCTCCATGGACCTTATTTACATGTCCTATATTTCTTTCTTTTTTTTATTTTTGGAGGGCAATTGGGGTGAATTGACTTGCCCAAGGTCACATGGCTAGTTTTTTGTGTTAAGTGTCTGAGGTTGGATTTGAACTCAGGTCCTCCTGACTCCAGGGCCTGTGCTCTATTCACTATGCCACCTAGCTGCCCCTGTCCTATATTTCTTAGGGCTGCTAGGTGGTATGGGGGATAGAGAACTGTGCTTGGAGTCAGGAAGACTTGTTTTCAAATCTAGCCTCAGACACTTTTAGCTGCATGACCCTGGGTAAGTCACTTAACCCCATTTGCCTCAGTTCCCTCATCTGCAAAATGAGCTGGAGAAGAAAAATGGCAAACCACTCCAGTATCTTTGCCATGAAAACCTCAAATGGGGTCATGAAGAGTTGGACATGACTGAAATCCTGAACAACAAAATAGTTCTTAATAAAATAAGCATTCCTTTAAGCGAAGAGTATATCATTTATCTTTGCATCCCCATAGTACCAACTTGGTATGTAATAGTTATAATGCAAATAAGCACTATCTCCACTACACCTGCTCCATGCAAAGGCTGGTGCTAGGAATCATGGGAATGACAGAGGTGAATAAGATTCAGTCCTTACTCTCAAGAAACCACAAACTACTTTCTTTGGACCAGAGGATTGGGCATCTGAACAACAGCAAAAGGGGCAGAAGAAGAGAGGAAGGAGGCCTTTAATGGAAGATCCTTTTGTAAGCAACAGGGTCAGTTGGTCTGTCAATTTCTTCCAATGTGGTGGGACCATTGTTCCTATCAAGCATTATGGCTGCTGAGTTTGCAGTCTCATGGAGCTCACAGTCTAATGGGGGAGACACAGCAAGATAAATATACAATAAATGGGAAATAATCAACAGAAGGAGGGCACTAGTATTAAGGGTGGGGAAAAGATGACATCTATAAGCTGAGGAGAGTCAAGAAGGGCAGTGGATTAAGGAAAAAGGTAGGTGGCAGATGGATTTCTGGAAACCCAAATTGCAAAATAATGAAAGTTCTTTATCTGTTTAATAGAAGGCTGATGGTAGTTCCAGCAAGGGCAGGCAATTTGGATTTTAAATAGACAGGAGAGAGCAAATGCTCTCTTAAAATATGTTTGCTAAATGGAGGTCACAATTTTATCGTGGCTTGGGCCTTCTGTCCCACATGAGATCATCTCAGGGCTACTGGTCTCAGCAGCCCTCTTCTGTGATCTCCTTAGGTCTAAGGGTGACATTGTCCCTGCCTGTGTATCTGGCCTAGAATTGCTTGGTTAATGAAAAGGTTACATGATTCTTCAGGAGTCCTGGAAAGGGCAGTAGATGGATCTTTGGAAGACCTGAGTTTGAATCCTAGCTTTGCCCCTTTCTACCTATACAATCCTGGACAAATTATTCAACTTTGATGGGTCTTAGTTTCCTCATCTGTTAAAAAACAACCACAACAATCTCAACAACCTCAACAACGACATCGTTTGGCAAGATGACCTTTAAATTCCTTTTGACTCTAAAATCTTTTTATGTCATTCTGTGGAAGACCCTAGGCAAGGAGGAAAAAGAATGTCAGTCAACAAACATTTATTATGCATAAGTACTGTCCTAAGCCCTGGAGATGCAAAGAAAGGCAAAAAACATGATACCCTGCCCTCAAGGAGCTTACATTCTAACAGAGAGACAACGCAAAAGCACCAATGTTCATACAAGATATATGTAGAATAAATAGAAGGTAGCTTCAGAGAGAAGGCACAGATAGTGGGAGAGACTGGGAAATGAAGAGGATTTTGCTGAGTTCTGGGAGACATACTCCTGGTCCCTTCCCTCATGGAGTTTCAAATCTAGTTGTAGGGTGGAGCAAATACACAACTCTAAATTAAACCTGGATCACAGAAGAACTCTTTATAACAGACCTGTGTTTCTGTTATTGTTGAGTTGATTTTGAGTTGTGTCCAATTCTTTGTGACCCCATTCGAGGTTTTCTTGGCAAAGATACTGGAGTGATTTGCCATTTCCTTCTCCAGGTCATTTTACAGATAAAGAAACCGAGGCAAAAGGGGTTAAGTGACTTGCCCAAGGTCACACAGTATCTGAGTCTGGATTTGAATTTGAATTCAGGTTTTCCTGACTCCAGGCCTGATGTTCTACCCACGGTGCCACCTGGCTTCCCTGTGCTTCTAGAAAGCACCTAAAAGATAAATTCCTCACTGAGAACTATTCACCAAAATCCATCTTTTTGGTTCCCATCTTTCTTACCAATAACTCTATTGTTGAAATCCTATTAATCCTGACAGTTTTTGTCATTTGAATTACCAAAGCAAGTAGACCCCTCACCTGTGTGGCTCGAGCCCTCTTGTATCATGGAGATAAAGCTTCACCCAACTATGGATCTTCTGTAAGGCCTGGAGATTTGTGACAAGCGGAAACAGATCTGCTGAATCTGAAATTCATCTGGGACAACCCACGACATTCCCCTCTGAACACACTGCCTACACTAACATTTTTGAAAGGCTCTGTATGCATGACCTGTCAGCAGATTAAACCTGTGCTTCCACACCCATGTGAAGGTCACATGAGGGGTCTCCCCTTCTCAAAACTGGGAGGCAAAATGGTATGGAGGGAAGAGTGTTGGACTTAAATGTCGGGAGACCAGGGTTCAAGACCTAACTTTGCCTCTTATATAGCTGGGTGACCTTGGGTAAGTCATTGAATATTTCTGAGTTTTAATTTTCCCAGCTGGAAAATGGGAATAATAGTGCCTTATAGAGCTGTTGTATTGAAAGTACCATGTGCATTTTAGGGGAATCTGGCATTTCTTTAGCACTGTCAAGTTTACAAAGCACTTTAGATTCCTTATCTCCTCTGGGTCTCATCACCAGCTGGTGAGGGAAGTCTAGATCTGCCATTTCATCAGTGTGGGGAACTCCTGGTTTTAAAGGCCCTTCCACCAGCGCAGATCAGTGCTCCCCAGCAACTACATTTTAGAGTTTTGTCTAGGGATGTGACTTAGAGCTTCAGAACTTTGTCTTGAGGACACATGGGCATGATTCTTGACTATAAAATGAGAAAACTGAAGCTAAAAGTTACTGGGTCACTTGCCCACAGTCACACAATTCAGAGGTGAGATTTGAACCTGGGTCTTCTAGATGCCAAGTCCAAAATGCCTCCCACACCTCCCTAAATGTGAGCTATTAGAATTATTAACATGGCAGGGTGGAAAGAAGATAAAAAATGTGAACTCTTTAAGGCAACGACTGACTCACATCTGTATTTTTATTCCTAGTGCCTGGCACTGTCCAGGTATTTAATAGATGCTTATTGATCGATTATATCAGAAAAAAATAGCTTAAGTTCAAGTTCTAATATTTCCCTGGGCCTCAATTTCCTCATGCATAAAATGGGGCTAAGAAAAACTATCTAAGGGGCAGCTACATGGTGCAGTGAATAGAGCACCAGCCCTGGAGTGAGGAGGACCTGAGTTAAAGTCCGGCCTCAGACACTTAACACAAAAACTAGCCCTGTGACCTTGGGCAAGTCACTTAACCCCAATTGCCCTCCAAAAAAAAGGCACAAAAAAAGAAAAACTATCTCACAAGATCATTGGAAAGGAAATGTTTCATAAGCTTTAAAGTTTATATTAATATTACATTTATTCAGCACCTGCTGTATGCAGCATATTTTTTTAGAATCCCTAGTTTTCTTCAATGTCAGAAGTCACTTCCCACATGAAGCTTTTCCTAATCCCCCTAGATGCTGGTGCCTTCCTCCACCCAAATACCTCATATATATATATATACATGTCTTCAGCATTAAAATGCCCCCTCTTTTGGGGGGCAAGGACTGTTTTATTTTTGTCTTTGCATACCCAAATATAACATAGTACTAGTAGACAGTAATCACTTAACAAATAGCTTGTCAATTCATTGAATGGTTGATTATGAGAGATAGTAAATTTAACTAAGACACAATCCCTGCCCTCATGGAGCTTATAGTCTATAGAGTATAACCATACACAGATAACTCCACTTTAAGAGCATGCTCCTGGAGAACATGTTGTCTTGGACATGTGCCTCAACAACATATACCTGGACTATTAGAGCTAGAAACTGAATAAATGGAAATGCATAAATATAAATTAATAGTAAATTAGAAAGAAGGACTGAATTTAAAGCAAGAGGACCAGGGTTCAAATCCTTACTCGACTATGTGATGATTGGTAAATTACTTAACCTTGCAGGACTTTGATTTCCCCAGTGGTTAGATGGTTTCCCCAAGGATTAGATGACCCCTAATGGCCCTTGGAAGTCCATAGCCAAGATCCAGTGACCAAAGATTCTGACTAGCATGACAATAGAGGTGGGGACTGAACCAGTGATTTCATTCCTATAGAGAACTGCCAAGGGAGGAAAACTCCTTGACCGGACTAGGTGAGTACCTTCTACATAATGTTGTCTTTTATTTATTTTTTATGCTTTTTTTTTGGAGGGCAATTGGGGTTAAGTGAGTTGCCCAAAGTCACACAGCTATTAAGTGTGTCAAGTGTCTGAGGCCGGATTTGAACTCAGGTCTTTCTGACTCCAGGGTGGGTGCTCTATTCACTGCACCTCCTAGCCGCCCCTTATTTTATTTTCATTTATTTGTTTATCATAATGTCTAGTCTTAGATGAATGTTTAATACTTTTGACATCTAATCTATTTTGGTTGTGTCAGACTATTTGCGACCCTATTTTGGGATTTTCTTGGCAAAGATACTGGAATGGGTTTGCCATTTCCTTCTCCAGCTCATTTGAGGATGATGAAATTTCCTCAGATGAGGAAACTGAGGCAAACAGGGTTGAATGACTTGCCCAGGGTCACACAGCTAGTAAGTGAGTGAGGTCATATTTGAACTCAGGTCTTCCTTACTCTAGCCCTGGAGCTCTAGCCACTATGCCCAGCACACTGATCAGTAAAGTGCCTTGTGTCAGAGATGACATCCATCTATTGAATCCAGGCCTTTCTGGTTCTCCATCTGCTTTCCTATGGTTCATTTTGTGCTACAAGATGGAAAAAAATTACAAAGGAAGCAGGTAAAATTTACTCTTTTAATCTTCAAGTTGGTTTTCTTTTCCTTTAATTCCCACAATGCAAAATGGTCTCAGTAGAATGAAAACAAAGATGATAGCACCTGACATTTGCTTTCAGACCAATGGGCTGAGGCAGGATCAGAGCACTGGGGCTACCTTTGGGAGAATAGGGCCACTCTTCCTTCAGGCTCTGCATTCAGAGATACCACTTAAAAATGAAGGCATTTTCCTTCCACACACCTCACTCTGCTGTAAAAGATCATTTCAGAATAGAACTGAGCAAGGTTGTTTTGACTGCTTACCCCTATTTCAAAGTCTTTTACTAAGCAGAAATCTCAGTAACAGCCAGGGACAGTCACCAATACAGTCATCAATCCACGCACACCAGATGTCTGTTCAGATTGTTGGCCCATAGCTCTGAGACTCCTTGCTCATGAGTGTGCAGGAATAAAACCAAGTGCAAACCACAAAGTCCGATGCAGGCGCCCTCACGTCCATCGTGGGAAATTGACATCTGCCTCATGTTGACAGTGACATTGACACATTCTAGTTTATGTGCTGGGACAAGTCAGTACTTCTGGTAGCTCTCTCATAGGAGAAAAATCATATCTAATTCTTCTGCAGCAGACCTGGAGTTGGCTGAAATCAATATTTCCCTCGAGGTACAAATAATGAGATGTTCAGGTTAGAAAGGATGGGTGTTTTTGCCTGGAACTTGATGTCCTCCTGAGTCTCCTTTCTTATCTCCTTTGCTGTGTTTTCTATAAACAGACTTGATCCCCATCCTGCAGGCTGGCTGGTGTCCTCTTTTGTTCTATAAGGTGCTACACTCAGTGTGGCTTATTTACGTTCCATAAAATGAGAGAGAGGCTTGGGATCAGGAAGATGCATCTTCCTGAATTCAAATCTGGCCTGAGATTTTTACTAGCTGGGTGACTCGGGCCAAGTCACTTAACTCTGTTTACCTCAGTTTCTTCATGAGTAAAATTTTCTGGACAAAGAAACGGCAAATCCCTCCAGTATCTTTGCCAAGAAAACCCCAAATGGGGTCACAAAGAGTAAGATGTGACTGAAATGAATGAACAAGAACAACAAAGAAGGGGAGCCCCCAATATTTCAGTAAGGAGGTACTATTCATCATTTCCTAGAAGCTTTGAGATCTGGGGGATGTGGGATGGAGTGTTACCTATTAGAGAATCTAGCAAACTTCTAAAACGGGGGTATGATGGGGAAGGTGCGCAGGGTGCCACTGCTCTGAAGATTTACCCAGTAATGCTTCAAAACCTACTGAAGTGATTGCTTGGATTAGAGGACCTCTGAGATCCTTTTCATTGCCAAGATTCTTGGAATCTCACTGCAGAGATGACCCATGCTGTAGAGGTTCTAACATACCACAGAGCTATTAGACCATGGGCTTTGTATGCCCAATGCCTGGCACAGTGTTAGATGTTTCATAAATATTTATTGACTGATGGACTGAATTCTAAAATAGAGAAACACACTAAATAAACATAGAAAATCAACATGAACTTCTGATTAGAAGATAGATTGGGAAATTCTTTCCTAAATTTTCTGATGGTTGAAGCCTAGTTGGAGTTTTTAAAAAATTAATTGTTTTTAGTCAATCAATAGGCATTTATTAAAGTGCGTGCTATGTGATAAGCATCGTTGTGATGCCACAGGCATACAAAGAAAAATCAAAGATGGTTCCTGTCTATAAGAAGCTCACAATCTAAGCTATCCATCTCTCTCTCTCTCTCTCTCTCTCTCTCTCTC